>NW_026607901.1:0-104355 GCF_029499605.1 Hyla sarda | reverse complement strand
AAAATCCATTTAATATATGGTCCCCAGATAGGGGACGTATCAGATATTAAACTGATAAGAACAGATACTACACTTGATCTTAGCCAAAAGGCCGAGAAGCGATAACCGTGAAAGGGGCGGGCCCAACAAGGTCCCCTTCATGGGCACTATCACTGCTTGCTGTCAGGGAGGCTGCCAGACAATTTTCCATGCACACTCTGGGCTGGGGGGCAGTCAACCACCAGTACACACAGCAGAACCTAAACCCATACCATTATTGCTAAGCAGCAAGACAGGGGCCCATTGCACTCCCACGGGGCCTTTTTAAATGCAATCCATAACCCGGATTTGCCAGGAACCCTTCTTACTCCTCCTACTTGCATGTGACACTGGGCTTAGGATCTGCATAGGAAACACACACACAAGCACACACCTACCTTTGTTGCCTGCAGATGCCTCCTTGGCTGTCCCCAAACGGTATCAAACCAACACCCACGGGAAGCTGTAAGCATAGAGGACATGCCTGCACCCCATTGGACTTACCTGTGTGGGTTAAATCCGGGTTATTTGACAACCTATGGCGGTGATGGTTCTGCTCAGGCAGAGCAGTGCTGATGCTCCTCATAAAGCTGTCGCTGCTGTGAAGGTTCTAGGTGACATCACAAATCCCTTTGGTTACATACACAACAAAGCTGGGTTGTTGTTGTTTACACTCTGCAAGGCCTGTGGAAGTGAGTGACATCATAGCACTGTAGTTCTGAGGGTTCAAGATGGATGCAACAATCTCCTGTTGCTTCTATGAAGGCCGTAATAGACGACATCACCAAACAGCTCCATAGTCACATACACAGCAAAGGAGAGATGTTGTTTACACCTAGTGATGTCAGTGGTATTGAGTGACATCACAGCACAGTGCTAAGGCTCCTGGGCCTGGACACAGCAGCGGCTGCAATATCTCAACGGAGAATACGTTTATATCTATGTGTGTGTGTGCGCATATATATATATATATATATATATATATATATATATATATATATTTCTCCGCCGAAATCACTTTTAAACCCATTTCCACCTTTTTTTCCCTTCTCTTCCTCTTACTTTTTTTTCACGTTTTTTTACGTTTTTCTCCTTTTCGCCTCTTTTCTGGGCGTATTATTCTTCTTTTTCTTCTTTTTTTTCGTCTAATGCATACCCCATCAGTGCAGCAATGCTTATTCAATACCGCCAGCAGATGGAGACACTGGGGGATAATTTTCTAAGGATTTATACTGATTTTTCCTGTCTGAATTTGTCGCACAGAAAGTTGCAGGCCAAATATGTGTGACATTTCTGCGACTTTAGCTTCTAGAGCATTTTTACAACATTATACATAGGTGCTGAATACATAAAAAGCGACTGTTCAGCGACAGACAAGTCGCATCGGCTGAAAGTAGGCCAGAATGTCAGTCCATGTTGGAGCAGGTTTAGATACAGTCTAAAGCATAGATCTCAAAGTCTGTGCACAGAATTTAGCAAGGGCCTCGCACCTTCTGATGCATCAGGTAGGTGCACAATAGCATAGCCTAACCCTCTGTACTTTGGTCTATATTGATGCGGGACATAGACAGCCAGCTGATGACCAATCCATTAGTGCAATGGATGGCTGGAAGCATTTGTCTTTGCCTTTGCAATACCACAGAAGCAATGCATGGTCAATGTACAGCAATGACACACCTGTGTGAACAGCCAGGAGACCCCCCCCCCCCCCCCCATGTTATGTTACATAGTTACATAGTTAGTACGGTCGAAAAAAGACATATGTCCATCACGTTCAACCAGGGAATTAAGGGGTAGGGGTGTGGCGCGATATTGGGGAAGGGATGAGATTTTATATTTCTTCATAAGCATTAATCTTATTTTGTCAATTAGGAACATTCAGCACCCACCCGCTATCAAGGCAGCTGCCTATCATGTCATGCCCTACCTGCACAGGTGTGCTGGCTACTCAAATGATCCAATTAAGGAGGCCATTTAGTCAGCAGCAGCAGAAGTCCTGTGCCTGGACGCTCCAACAGGGGCCAGACACAAGCAGAAGCAGAAGCAGCAGAAGCAGCAGCAGCACCACCTTTTGTTTTTTGGCTGCAGCAGCAGCAAGGCCCACAGGGCTGGCTAGCTGGCTAGCCAGCAAGCAGGTAGCAATGAAAGTAGGAATCTTTCTTTTTAACCCTGTAAGGGGGTGGTGCACTGTACCCGAAGATACTGCCATATCGGGTCAATGCATAGGGCGACGGAAGCAAGCTTCGAAATCGGCCCCCGTTCTCAAAAATCCATTTAATATATGGTCCCCAGATAGGGGACGTATCAGATATTAAACTGATAAGAACAGATACTACACTTGATCTTAGCCAAAAGGCCGAGAAGCGATAACCGTGAAAGGGGCGGGCCCAACAAGGTCCCCTTCATGGACACTATCACTGCTTGCTGTCAGGGAGGCTGCCAGACAATTTTCCATGCACACTCTGGGCTGGGGGGCAGTCAACCACCAGTACACACAGCAGAACCTAAACCCATACCATTATTGCTAAGCAGCAAGACAGGGGCCCATTGCACTCCCACGGGGCCTTTTTAAATGCAATCCATAACCCGGATTTGCCAGGAACCCTTCTTACTCCTCCTACTTGCATGTGACACTGGGCTTAGGATCTGCATAGGAAACACACACACAAGCACACACCTACCTTTGTTGCCTGCAGATGCCTCCTTGGCTGTCCCCAAACGGTATCAAACCAACACCCACGGGAAGCTGTAAGCATAGAGGACATGCCTGCACCCCATTGGACTTACCTGTGTGGGTTAAATCCGGGTTATTTGACAACCTATGGCGGTGATGGTTCTGCTCAGGCAGAGCAGTGCTGATGCTCCTCATAAAGCTGTCGCTGCTGTGAAGGTTCTAGGTGACATCACAAATCCCTTTGGTTACATACACAACAAAGCTGGGTTGTTGTTGTTTACACTCTGCAAGGCCTGTGGAAGTGAGTGACATCATAGCACTGTAGTTCTGAGGGTTCAAGATGGATGCAACAATCTCCTGTTGCTTCTATGAAGGCCGTAATAGACGACATCACCAAACAGCTCCATAGTCACATACACAGCAAAGGAGAGATGTTGTTTACACCTAGTGATGTCAGTGGTATTGAGTGACATCACAGCACAGTGCTAAGGCTCCTGGGCCTGGACACAGCAGCGGCTGCAATATCTCAACGGAGAATACGTTTATATCTATGTGTGTGTGTGCGCATATATATATATATATATATATATATATATATATATATATTTCTCCGCCGAAATCACTTTTAAACCCATTTCCACCTTTTTTTCCCTTCTCTTCCTCTTACTTTTTTTTCACGTTTTTTTACGTTTTTCTCCTTTTCGCCTCTTTTCTGGGCGTATTATTCTTCTTTTTCTTCTTTTTTTTCGTCTAATGCATACCCCATCAGTGCAGCAATGCTTATTCAATACCGCCAGCAGATGGAGACACTGGGGGATAATTTTCTAAGGATTTATACTGATTTTTCCTGTCTGAATTTGTCGCACAGAAAGTTGCAGGCCAAATATGTGTGACATTTCTGCGACTTTAGCTTCTAGAGCATTTTTACAACATTATACATAGGTGCTGAATACATAAAAAGCGACTGTTCAGCGACAGACAAGTCGCATCGGCTGAAAGTAGGCCAGAATGTCAGTCCATGTTGGAGCAGGTTTAGATACAGTCTAAAGCATAGATCTCAAAGTCTGTGCACAGAATTTAGCAAGGGCCTCGCACCTTCTGATGCATCAGGTAGGTGCACAATAGCATAGCCTAACCCTCTGTACTTTGGTCTATATTGATGCGGGACATAGACAGCCAGCTGATGACCAATCCATTAGTGCAATGGATGGCTGGAAGCATTTGTCTTTGCCTTTGCAATACCACAGAAGCAATGCATGGTCAATGTACAGCAATGACACACCTGTGTGAACAGCCAGGAGACCCCCCCCCCCCCCCCCCCATGTTATGTTACATAGTTACATAGTTAGTACGGTCGAAAAAAGACATATGTCCATCACGTTCAACCAGGGAATTAAGGGGTAGGGGTGTGGCGCGATATTGGGGAAGGGATGAGATTTTATATTTCTTCATAAGCATTAATCTTATTTTGTCAATTAGGAACATTCAGCACCCACCCGCTATCAAGGCAGCTGCCTATCATGTCATGCCCTACCTGCACAGGTGTGCTGGCTACTCAAATGATCCAATTAAGGAGGCCATTTAGTCAGCAGCAGCAGAAGTCCTGTGCCTGGACGCTCCAACAGGGGCCAGACACAAGCAGAAGCAGCAGAAGCAGCAGCAGCACCACCTTTTGTTTTTTGGCTGCAGCAGCAGCAAGGCCCACAGGGCTGGCTAGCTGGCTAGCCAGCAAGCAGGTAGCAATGAAAGTAGGAATCTTTCTTTTTAACCCTGTAAGGGGGTGGTGCACTGTACCCGAAGATACTGCCATATCGGGTCAATGCATAGGGCGACGGAAGCAAGCTTCGAAATCGGCCCCCGTTCTCAAAAATCCATTTAATATATGGTCCCCAGATAGGGGACGTATCAGATATTAAACTGATAAGAACAGATACTACACTTGATCTTAGCCAAAAGGCCGAGAAGCGATAACCGTGAAAGGGGCGGGCCCAACAAGGTCCCCTTCATGGGCACTATCACTGCTTGCTGTCAGGGAGGCTGCCAGACAATTTTCCATGCACACTCTGGGCTGGGGGGCAGTCAACCACCAGTACACACAGCAGAACCTAAACCCATACCATTATTGCTAAGCAGCAAGACAGGGGCCCATTGCACTCCCACGGGGCCTTTTTAAATGCAATCCATAACCCGGATTTGCCAGGAACCCTTCTTACTCCTCCTACTTGCATGTGACACTGGGCTTAGGATCTGCATAGGAAACACACACACAAGCACACACCTACCTTTGTTGCCTGCAGATGCCTCCTTGGCTGTCCCCAAACGGTATCAAACCAACACCCACGGGAAGCTGTAAGCATAGAGGACATGCCTGCACCCCATTGGACTTACCTGTGTGGGTTAAATCCGGGTTATTTGACAACCTATGGCGGTGATGGTTCTGCTCAGGCAGAGCAGTGCTGATGCTCCTCATAAAGCTGTCGCTGCTGTGAAGGTTCTAGGTGACATCACAAATCCCTTTGGTTACATACACAACAAAGCTGGGTTGTTGTTGTTTACACTCTGCAAGGCCTGTGGAAGTGAGTGACATCATAGCACTGTAGTTCTGAGGGTTCAAGATGGATGCAACAATCTCCTGTTGCTTCTATGAAGGCCGTAATAGACGACATCACCAAACAGCTCCATAGTCACATACACAGCAAAGGAGAGATGTTGTTTACACCTAGTGATGTCAGTGGTATTGAGTGACATCACAGCACAGTGCTAAGGCTCCTGGGCCTGGACACAGCAGCGGCTGCAATATCTCAACGGAGAATACGTTTATATCTATGTGTGTGTGTGCGCATATATATATATATATATATATATATATATATATATATATATTTCTCCGCCGAAATCACTTTTAAACCCATTTCCACCTTTTTTTCCCTTCTCTTCCTCTTACTTTTTTTTCACGTTTTTTTACGTTTTTCTCCTTTTCGCCTCTTTTCTGGGCGTATTATTCTTCTTTTTCTTCTTTTTTTTCGTCTAATGCATACCCCATCAGTGCAGCAATGCTTATTCAATACCGCCAGCAGATGGAGACACTGGGGGATAATTTTCTAAGGATTTATACTGATTTTTCCTGTCTGAATTTGTCGCACAGAAAGTTGCAGGCCAAATATGTGTGACATTTCTGCGACTTTAGCTTCTAGAGCATTTTTACAACATTATACATAGGTGCTGAATACATAAAAAGCGACTGTTCAGCGACAGACAAGTCGCATCGGCTGAAAGTAGGCCAGAATGTCAGTCCATGTTGGAGCAGGTTTAGATACAGTCTAAAGCATAGATCTCAAAGTCTGTGCACAGAATTTAGCAAGGGCCTCGCACCTTCTGATGCATCAGGTAGGTGCACAATAGCATAGCCTAACCCTCTGTACTTTGGTCTATATTGATGCGGGACATAGACAGCCAGCTGATGACCAATCCATTAGTGCAATGGATGGCTGGAAGCATTTGTCTTTGCCTTTGCAATACCACAGAAGCAATGCATGGTCAATGTACAGCAATGACACACCTGTGTGAACAGCCAGGAGACCCCCCCCCCCCCCCCCCATGTTATGTTACATAGTTACATAGTTAGTACGGTCGAAAAAAGACATATGTCCATCACGTTCAACCAGGGAATTAAGGGGTAGGGGTGTGGCGCGATATTGGGGAAGGGATGAGATTTTATATTTCTTCATAAGCATTAATCTTATTTTGTCAATTAGGAACATTCAGCACCCACCCGCTATCAAGGCAGCTGCCTATCATGTCATGCCCTACCTGCACAGGTGTGCTGGCTACTCAAATGATCCAATTAAGGAGGCCATTTAGTCAGCAGCAGCAGAAGTCCTGTGCCTGGACGCTCCAACAGGGGCCAGACACAAGCAGAAGCAGCAGAAGCAGCAGCAGCACCACCTTTTGTTTTTTGGCTGCAGCAGCAGCAAGGCCCACAGGGCTGGCTAGCTGGCTAGCCAGCAAGCAGGTAGCAATGAAAGTAGGAATCTTTCTTTTTAACCCTGTAAGGGGGTGGTGCACTGTACCCGAAGATACTGCCATATCGGGTCAATGCATAGGGCGACGGAAGCAAGCTTCGAAATCGGCCCCCGTTCTCAAAAATCCATTTAATATATGGTCCCCAGATAGGGGACGTATCAGATATTAAACTGATAAGAACAGATACTACACTTGATCTTAGCCAAAAGGCCGAGAAGCGATAACCGTGAAAGGGGCGGGCCCAACAAGGTCCCCTTCATGGGCACTATCACTGCTTGCTGTCAGGGAGGCTGCCAGACAATTTTCCATGCACACTCTGGGCTGGGGGGCAGTCAACCACCAGTACACACAGCAGAACCTAAACCCATACCATTATTGCTAAGCAGCAAGACAGGGGCCCATTGCACTCCCACGGGGCCTTTTTAAATGCAATCCATAACCCGGATTTGCCAGGAACCCTTCTTACTCCTCCTACTTGCATGTGACACTGGGCTTAGGATCTGCATAGGAAACACACACACAAGCACACACCTACCTTTGTTGCCTGCAGATGCCTCCTTGGCTGTCCCCAAACGGTATCAAACCAACACCCACGGGAAGCTGTAAGCATAGAGGACATGCCTGCACCCCATTGGACTTACCTGTGTGGGTTAAATCCGGGTTATTTGACAACCTATGGCGGTGATGGTTCTGCTCAGGCAGAGCAGTGCTGATGCTCCTCATAAAGCTGTCGCTGCTGTGAAGGTTCTAGGTGACATCACAAATCCCTTTGGTTACATACACAACAAAGCTGGGTTGTTGTTGTTTACACTCTGCAAGGCCTGTGGAAGTGAGTGACATCATAGCACTGTAGTTCTGAGGGTTCAAGATGGATGCAACAATCTCCTGTTGCTTCTATGAAGGCCGTAATAGACGACATCACCAAACAGCTCCATAGTCACATACACAGCAAAGGAGAGATGTTGTTTACACCTAGTGATGTCAGTGGTATTGAGTGACATCACAGCACAGTGCTAAGGCTCCTGGGCCTGGACACAGCAGCGGCTGCAATATCTCAACGGAGAATACGTTTATATCTATGTGTGTGTGTGCGCATATATATATATATATATATATATATATATATATATATATATATTTCTCCGCCGAAATCACTTTTAAACCCATTTCCACCTTTTTTTCCCTTCTCTTCCTCTTACTTTTTTTTCACGTTTTTTTACGTTTTTCTCCTTTTCGCCTCTTTTCTGGGCGTATTATTCTTCTTTTTCTTCTTTTTTTTCGTCTAATGCATACCCCATCAGTGCAGCAATGCTTATTCAATACCGCCAGCAGATGGAGACACTGGGGGATAATTTTCTAAGGATTTATACTGATTTTTCCTGTCTGAATTTGTCGCACAGAAAGTTGCAGGCCAAATATGTGTGACATTTCTGCGACTTTAGCTTCTAGAGCATTTTTACAACATTATACATAGGTGCTGAATACATAAAAAGCGACTGTTCAGCGACAGACAAGTCGCATCGGCTGAAAGTAGGCCAGAATGTCAGTCCATGTTGGAGCAGGTTTAGATACAGTCTAAAGCATAGATCTCAAAGTCTGTGCACAGAATTTAGCAAGGGCCTCGCACCTTCTGATGCATCAGGTAGGTGCACAATAGCATAGCCTAACCCTCTGTACTTTGGTCTATATTGATGCGGGACATAGACAGCCAGCTGATGACCAATCCATTAGTGCAATGGATGGCTGGAAGCATTTGTCTTTGCCTTTGCAATACCACAGAAGCAATGCATGGTCAATGTACAGCAATGACACACCTGTGTGAACAGCCAGGAGACCCCCCCCCCCCCCCCCCCATGTTATGTTACATAGTTACATAGTTAGTACGGTCGAAAAAAGACATATGTCCATCACGTTCAACCAGGGAATTAAGGGGTAGGGGTGTGGCGCGATATTGGGGAAGGGATGAGATTTTATATTTCTTCATAAGCATTAATCTTATTTTGTCAATTAGGAACATTCAGCACCCACCCGCTATCAAGGCAGCTGCCTATCATGTCATGCCCTACCTGCACAGGTGTGCTGGCTACTCAAATGATCCAATTAAGGAGGCCATTTAGTCAGCAGCAGCAGAAGTCCTGTGCCTGGACGCTCCAACAGGGGCCAGACACAAGCAGAAGCAGCAGAAGCAGCAGCAGCACCACCTTTTGTTTTTTGGCTGCAGCAGCAGCAAGGCCCACAGGGCTGGCTAGCTGGCTAGCCAGCAAGCAGGTAGCAATGAAAGTAGGAATCTTTCTTTTTAACCCTGTAAGGGGGTGGTGCACTGTACCCGAAGATACTGCCATATCGGGTCAATGCATAGGGCGACGGAAGCAAGCTTCGAAATCGGCCCCCGTTCTCAAAAATCCATTTAATATATGGTCCCCAGATAGGGGACGTATCAGATATTAAACTGATAAGAACAGATACTACACTTGATCTTAGCCAAAAGGCCGAGAAGCGATAACCGTGAAAGGGGCGGGCCCAACAAGGTCCCCTTCATGGGCACTATCACTGCTTGCTGTCAGGGAGGCTGCCAGACAATTTTCCATGCACACTCTGGGCTGGGGGGCAGTCAACCACCAGTACACACAGCAGAACCTAAACCCATACCATTATTGCTAAGCAGCAAGACAGGGGCCCATTGCACTCCCACGGGGCCTTTTTAAATGCAATCCATAACCCGGATTTGCCAGGAACCCTTCTTACTCCTCCTACTTGCATGTGACACTGGGCTTAGGATCTGCATAGGAAACACACACACAAGCACACACCTACCTTTGTTGCCTGCAGATGCCTCCTTGGCTGTCCCCAAACGGTATCAAACCAACACCCACGGGAAGCTGTAAGCATAGAGGACATGCCTGCACCCCATTGGACTTACCTGTGTGGGTTAAATCCGGGTTATTTGACAACCTATGGCGGTGATGGTTCTGCTCAGGCAGAGCAGTGCTGATGCTCCTCATAAAGCTGTCGCTGCTGTGAAGGTTCTAGGTGACATCACAAATCCCTTTGGTTACATACACAACAAAGCTGGGTTGTTGTTGTTTACACTCTGCAAGGCCTGTGGAAGTGAGTGACATCATAGCACTGTAGTTCTGAGGGTTCAAGATGGATGCAACAATCTCCTGTTGCTTCTATGAAGGCCGTAATAGACGACATCACCAAACAGCTCCATAGTCACATACACAGCAAAGGAGAGATGTTGTTTACACCTAGTGATGTCAGTGGTATTGAGTGACATCACAGCACAGTGCTAAGGCTCCTGGGCCTGGACACAGCAGCGGCTGCAATATCTCAACGGAGAATACGTTTATATCTATGTGTGTGTGTGCGCATATATATATATATATATATATATATATATATATATATATATATATTTCTCCGCCGAAATCACTTTTAAACCCATTTCCACCTTTTTTTCCCTTCTCTTCCTCTTACTTTTTTTTCACGTTTTTTTACGTTTTTCTCCTTTTCGCCTCTTTTCTGGGCGTATTATTCTTCTTTTTCTTCTTTTTTTTCGTCTAATGCATACCCCATCAGTGCAGCAATGCTTATTCAATACCGCCAGCAGATGGAGACACTGGGGGATAATTTTCTAAGGATTTATACTGATTTTTCCTGTCTGAATTTGTCGCACAGAAAGTTGCAGGCCAAATATGTGTGACATTTCTGCGACTTTAGCTTCTAGAGCATTTTTACAACATTATACATAGGTGCTGAATACATAAAAAGCGACTGTTCAGCGACAGACAAGTCGCATCGGCTGAAAGTAGGCCAGAATGTCAGTCCATGTTGGAGCAGGTTTAGATACAGTCTAAAGCATAGATCTCAAAGTCTGTGCACAGAATTTAGCAAGGGCCTCGCACCTTCTGATGCATCAGGTAGGTGCACAATAGCATAGCCTAACCCTCTGTACTTTGGTCTATATTGATGCGGGACATAGACAGCCAGCTGATGACCAATCCATTAGTGCAATGGATGGCTGGAAGCATTTGTCTTTGCCTTTGCAATACCACAGAAGCAATGCATGGTCAATGTACAGCAATGACACACCTGTGTGAACAGCCAGGAGACCCCCCCCCCATGTTATGTTACATAGTTACATAGTTAGTACGGTCGAAAAAAGACATATGTCCATCACGTTCAACCAGGGAATTAAGGGGTAGGGGTGTGGCGCGATATTGGGGAAGGGATGAGATTTTATATTTCTTCATAAGCATTAATCTTATTTTGTCAATTAGGAACATTCAGCACCCACCCGCTATCAAGGCAGCTGCCTATCATGTCATGCCCTACCTGCACAGGTGTGCTGGCTACTCAAATGATCCAATTAAGGAGGCCATTTAGTCAGCAGCAGCAGAAGTCCTGTGCCTGGACGCTCCAACAGGGGCCAGACACAAGCAGAAGCAGCAGAAGCAGCAGCAGCACCACCTTTTGTTTTTTGGCTGCAGCAGCAGCAAGGCCCACAGGGCTGGCTAGCTGGCTAGCCAGCAAGCAGGTAGCAATGAAAGTAGGAATCTTTCTTTTTAACCCTGTAAGGGGGTGGTGCACTGTACCCGAAGATACTGCCATATCGGGTCAATGCATAGGGCGACGGAAGCAAGCTTCGAAATCGGCCCCCGTTCTCAAAAATCCATTTAATATATGGTCCCCAGATAGGGGACGTATCAGATATTAAACTGATAAGAACAGATACTACACTTGATCTTAGCCAAAAGGCCGAGAAGCGATAACCGTGAAAGGGGCGGGCCCAACAAGGTCCCCTTCATGGGCACTATCACTGCTTGCTGTCAGGGAGGCTGCCAGACAATTTTCCATGCACACTCTGGGCTGGGGGGCAGTCAACCACCAGTACACACAGCAGAACCTAAACCCATACCATTATTGCTAAGCAGCAAGACAGGGGCCCATTGCACTCCCACGGAGCCTTTTTAAATGCAATCCATAACCCGGATTTGCCAGGAACCCTTCTTACTCCTCCTACTTGCATGTGACACTGGGCTTAGGATCTGCATAGGAAACACACACACAAGCACACACCTACCTTTGTTGCCTGCAGATGCCTCCTTGGCTGTCCCCAAACGGTATCAAACCAACACCCACGGGAAGCTGTAAGCATAGAGGACATGCCTGCACCCCATTGGACTTACCTGTGTGGGTTAAATCCGGGTTATTTGACAACCTATGGCGGTGATGGTTCTGCTCAGGCAGAGCAGTGCTGATGCTCCTCATAAAGCTGTCGCTGCTGTGAAGGTTCTAGGTGACATCACAAATCCCTTTGGTTACATACACAACAAAGCTGGGTTGTTGTTGTTTACACTCTGCAAGGCCTGTGGAAGTGAGTGACATCATAGCACTGTAGTTCTGAGGGTTCAAGATGGATGCAACAATCTCCTGTTGCTTCTATGAAGGCCGTAATAGACGACATCACCAAACAGCTCCATAGTCACATACACAGCAAAGGAGAGATGTTGTTTACACCTAGTGATGTCAATGGTATTGAGTGACATCACAGCACAGTGCTAAGGCTCCTGGGCCTGGACACAGCAGCGGCTGCAATATCTCAACGGAGAATACGTTTATATCTATGTGTGTGTGTGCGCATATATATATATATATATATATATATATATATATATATATATATATATTTCTCCGCCGAAATCACTTTTAAACCCATTTCCACCTTTTTTTCCCTTCTCTTCCTCTTACTTTTTTTTCACGTTTTTTTACGTTTTTCTCCTTTTCGCCTCTTTTCTGGGCGTATTATTCTTCTTTTTCTTCTTTTTTTTCGTCTAATGCATACCCCATCAGTGCAGCAATGCTTATTCAATACCGCCAGCAGATGGAGACACTGGGGGATAATTTTCTAAGGATTTATACTGATTTTTCCTGTCTGAATTTGTCGCACAGAAAGTTGCAGGCCAAATATGTGTGACATTTCTGCGACTTTAGCTTCTAGAGCATTTTTACAACATTATACATAGGTGCTGAATACATAAAAAGCGACTGTTCAGCGACAGACAAGTCGCATCGGCTGAAAGTAGGCCAGAATGTCAGTCCATGTTGGAGCAGGTTTAGATACAGTCTAAAGCATAGATCTCAAAGTCTGTGCACAGAATTTAGCAAGGGCCTCGCACCTTCTGATGCATCAGGTAGGTGCACAATAGCATAGCCTAACCCTCTGTACTTTGGTCTATATTGATGCGGGACATAGACAGCCAGCTGATGACCAATCCATTAGTGCAATGGATGGCTGGAAGCATTTGTCTTTGCCTTTGCAATACCACAGAAGCAATGCATGGTCAATGT
The DNA here is from genome assembly GCF_029499605.1 of Hyla sarda. Taxonomy (NCBI): domain Eukaryota; kingdom Metazoa; phylum Chordata; class Amphibia; order Anura; family Hylidae; genus Hyla; species Hyla sarda. The sequence continues at coordinate 91,286 of NW_026607901.1, read as the reverse complement.
ACAGCAATGACACACCTGTGTGAACAGCCAGGAGACCCCCCCCCCCCCCCCCCCCATGTTATGTTACATAGTTACATAGGTAGTACGGTCGAAAAAAGACATATGTCCATCACGTTCAACCAGGGAATTAAGGGGTAGGGGTGTGGCGCGATATTGGGGAAGGGATGAGATTTTATATTTCTTCATAAGCATTAATCTTATTTTGTCAATTAGGAACATTCAGCACCCACCCGCTATCAAGGCAGCTGCCTATCATGTCATGCCCTACCTGCACAGGTGTGCTGGCTACTCAAATGATCCAATTAAGGAGGCCATTTAGTCAGCAGCAGCAGAAGTCCTGTGCCTGGACGCTCCAACAGGGGCCAGACACAAGCAGAAGCAGCAGAAGCAGCAGCAGCACCACCTTTTGTTTTTTGGCTGCAGCAGCAGCAAGGCCCACAGGGCTGGCTAGCTGGCTAGCCAGCAAGCAGGTAGCAATGAAAGTAGGAATCTTTCTTTTTAACCCTGTAAGGGGGTGGTGCACTGTACCCGAAGATACTGCCATATCGGGTCAATGCATAGGGCGACGGAAGCAAGCTTCGAAATCGGCCCCCGTTCTCAAAAATCCATTTAATATATGGTCCCCAGATAGGGGACGTATCAGATATTAAACTGATAAGAACAGATACTACACTTGATCTTAGCCAAAAGGCCGAGAAGCGATAACCGTGAAAGGGGCGGGCCCAACAAGGTCCCCTTCATGGGCACTATCACTGCTTGCTGTCAGGGAGGCTGCCAGACAATTTTCCATGCACACTCTGGGCTGGGGGGCAGTCAACCACCAGTACACACAGCAGAACCTAAACCCATACCATTATTGCTAAGCAGCAAGACAGGGGCCCATTGCACTCCCACGGGGCCTTTTTAAATGCAATCCATAACCCGGATTTGCCAGGAACCCTTCTTACTCCTCCTACTTGCATGTGACACTGGGCTTAGGATCTGCATAGGAAACACACACACAAGCACACACCTACCTTTGTTGCCTGCAGATGCCTCCTTGGCTGTCCCCAAACGGTATCAAACCAACACCCACGGGAAGCTGTAAGCATAGAGGACATGCCTGCACCCCATTGGACTTACCTGTGTGGGTTAAATCCGGGTTATTTGACAACCTATGGCGGTGATGGTTCTGCTCAGGCAGAGCAGTGCTGATGCTCCTCATAAAGCTGTCGCTGCTGTGAAGGTTCTAGGTGACATCACAAATCCCTTTGGTTACATACACAACAAAGCTGGGTTGTTGTTGTTTACACTCTGCAAGGCCTGTGGAAGTGAGTGACATCATAGCACTGTAGTTCTGAGGGTTCAAGATGGATGCAACAATCTCCTGTTGCTTCTATGAAGGCCGTAATAGACGACATCACCAAACAGCTCCATAGTCACATACACAGCAAAGGAGAGATGTTGTTTACACCTAGTGATGTCAGTGGTATTGAGTGACATCACAGCACAGTGCTAAGGCTCCTGGGCCTGGACACAGCAGCGGCTGCAATATCTCAACGGAGAATACGTTTATATCTATGTGTGTGTGTGCGCATATATATATATATATATATATATATATATATATATATATATATATATATTTCTCCGCCGAAATCACTTTTAAACCCATTTCCACCTTTTTTTCCCTTCTCTTCCTCTTACTTTTTTTTCACGTTTTTTTACGTTTTTCTCCTTTTCGCCTCTTTTCTGGGCGTATTATTCTTCTTTTTCTTCTTTTTTTTCGTCTAATGCATACCCCATCAGTGCAGCAATGCTTATTCAATACCGCCAGCAGATGGAGACACTGGGGGATAATTTTCTAAGGATTTATACTGATTTTTCCTGTCTGAATTTGTCGCACAGAAAGTTGCAGGCCAAATATGTGTGACATTTCTGCGACTTTAGCTTCTAGAGCATTTTTACAACATTATACATAGGTGCTGAATACATAAAAAGCGACTGTTCAGCGACAGACAAGTCGCATCGGCTGAAAGTAGGCCAGAATGTCAGTCCATGTTGGAGCAGGTTTAGATACAGTCTAAAGCATAGATCTCAAAGTCTGTGCACAGAATTTAGCAAGGGCCTCGCACCTTCTGATGCATCAGGTAGGTGCACAATAGCATAGCCTAACCCTCTGTACTTTGGTCTATATTGATGCGGGACATAGACAGCCAGCTGATGACCAATCCATTAGTGCAATGGATGGCTGGAAGCATTTGTCTTTGCCTTTGCAATACCACAGAAGCAATGCATGGTCAATGTACAGCAATGACACACCTGTGTGAACAGCCAGGAGACCCCCCCCCCCCCCCATGTTATGTTACATAGTTACATAGTTAGTACGGTCGAAAAAAGACATATGTCCATCAAGTTCAACCAGGGAATTAAGGGGTAGGGGTGTGGCGCGATATTGGGGAAGGGATGAGATTTTATATTTCTTCATAAGCATTAATCTTATTTTGTCAATTAGGAACATTCAGCACCCACCCGCTATCAAGGCAGCTGCCTATCATGTCATGCCCTACCTGCACAGGTGTGCTGGCTACTCAAATGATCCAATTAAGGAGGCCATTTAGTCAGCAGCAGCAGAAGTCCTGTGCCTGGACGCTCCAACAGGGGCCAGACACAAGCAGAAGCAGCAGAAGCAGCAGCAGCACCACCTTTTGTTTTTTGGCTGCAGCAGCAGCAAGGCCCACAGGGCTGGCTAGCTGGCTAGCCAGCAAGCAGGTAGCAATGAAAGTAGGAATCTTTCTTTTTAACCCTGTAAGGGGGTGGTGCACTGTACCCGAAGATACTGCCATATCGGGTCAATGCATAGGGCGACGGAAGCAAGCTTCGAAATCGGCCCCCGTTCTCAAAAATCCATTTAATATATGGTCCCCAGATAGGGGACGTATCAGATATTAAACTGATAAGAACAGATACTACACTTGATCTTAGCCAAAAGGCCGAGAAGCGATAACCGTGAAAGGGGCGGGCCCAACAAGGTCCCCTTCATGGGCACTATCACTGCTTGCTGTCAGGGAGGCTGCCAGACAATTTTCCATGCACACTCTGGGCTGGGGGGCAGTCAACCACCAGTACACACAGCAGAACCTAAACCCATACCATTATTGCTAAGCAGCAAGACAGGGGCCCATTGCACTCCCACGGGGCCTTTTTAAATGCAATCCATAACCCGGATTTGCCAGGAACCCTTCTTACTCCTCCTACTTGCATGTGACACTGGGCTTAGGATCTGCATAGGAAACACACACACAAGCACACACCTACCTTTGTTGCCTGCAGATGCCTCCTTGGCTGTCCCCAAACGGTATCAAACCAACACCCACGGGAAGCTGTAAGCATAGAGGACATGCCTGCACCCCATTGGACTTACCTGTGTGGGTTAAATCCGGGTTATTTGACAACCTATGGCGGTGATGGTTCTGCTCAGGCAGAGCAGTGCTGATGCTCCTCATAAAGCTGTCGCTGCTGTGAAGGTTCTAGGTGACATCACAAATCCCTTTGGTTACATACACAACAAAGCTGGGTTGTTGTTGTTTACACTCTGCAAGGCCTGTGGAAGTGAGTGACATCATAGCACTGTAGTTCTGAGGGTTCAAGATGGATGCAACAATCTCCTGTTGCTTCTATGAAGGCCGTAATAGACGACATCACCAAACAGCTCCATAGTCACATACACAGCAAAGGAGAGATGTTGTTTACACCTAGTGATGTCAGTGGTATTGAGTGACATCACAGCACAGTGCTAAGGCTCCTGGGCCTGGACACAGCAGCGGCTGCAATATCTCAACGGAGAATACGTTTATATCTATGTGTGTGTGTGCGCATATATATATATATATATATATATATATATATATATATATATATATATTTCTCCGCCGAAATCACTTTTAAACCCATTTCCACCTTTTTTTCCCTTCTCTTCCTCTTACTTTTTTTTCACGTTTTTTTACGTTTTTCTCCTTTTCGCCTCTTTTCTGGGCGTATTATTCTTCTTTTTCTTCTTTTTTTTCGTCTAATGCATACCCCATCAGTGCAGCAATGCTTATTCAATACCGCCAGCAGATGGAGACACTGGGGGATAATTTTCTAAGGATTTATACTGATTTTTCCTGTCTGAATTTGTCGCACAGAAAGTTGCAGGCCAAATATGTGTGACATTTCTGCGACTTTAGCTTCTAGAGCATTTTTACAACATTATACATAGGTGCTGAATACATAAAAAGCGACTGTTCAGCGACAGACAAGTCGCATCGGCTGAAAGTAGGCCAGAATGTCAGTCCATGTTGGAGCAGGTTTAGATACAGTCTAAAGCATAGATCTCAAAGTCTGTGCACAGAATTTAGCAAGGGCCTCGCACCTTCTGATGCATCAGGTAGGTGCACAATAGCATAGCCTAACCCTCTGTACTTTGGTCTATATTGATGCGGGACATAGACAGCCAGCTGATGACCAATCCATTAGTGCAATGGATGGCTGGAAGCATTTGTCTTTGCCTTTGCAATACCACAGAAGCAATGCATGGTCAATGTACAGCAATGACACACCTGTGTGAACAGCCAGGAGACCCCCCCCCCCCCCCCCCCATGTTATGTTACATAGTTACATAGTTAGTACGGTCGAAAAAAGACATATGTCCATCACGTTCAACCAGGGAATTAAGGGGTAGGGGTGTGGCGCGATATTGGGGAAGGGATGAGATTTTATATTTCTTCATAAGCATTAATCTTATTTTGTCAATTAGGAACATTCAGCACCCACCCGCTATCAAGGCAGCTGCCTATCATGTCATGCCCTACCTGCACAGGTGTGCTGGCTACTCAAATGATCCAATTAAGGAGGCCATTTAGTCAGCAGCAGCAGAAGTCCTGTGCCTGGACGCTCCAACAGGGGCCAGACACAAGCAGAAGCAGCAGAAGCAGCAGCAGCACCACCTTTTGTTTTTTGGCTGCAGCAGCAGCAAGGCCCACAGGGCTGGCTAGCTGGCTAGCCAGCAAGCAGGTAGCAATGAAAGTAGGAATCTTTCTTTTTAACCCTGTAAGGGGGTGGTGCACTGTACCCGAAGATACTGCCATATCGGGTCAATGCATAGGGCGACGGAAGCAAGCTTCGAAATCGGCCCCCGTTCTCAAAAATCCATTTAATATATGGTCCCCAGATAGGGGACGTATCAGATATTAAACTGATAAGAACAGATTTTTTTTTTTTTTTTTTTTTATCTAAAGCCGAGGAACGTGCTTTCGATTCACCCAAAGTGCAAGAAAAAGTGCAAACGTGTTACACTAAAAAAACGTGCACAAAGGATGCGGTCTATCGCAAGCCCTTCTCCGATAGGAGAGAGGCCCCCCAACAAACCTTACCCTTCGCCTCCGGACCAAAAGGTACCTGCGAGGTTCCAGGTTCGATGTCCCTTTTCGCCGAAGCTACTAGGGGACCACAAATGCTCCCGGCATCCCCCTTGGCGTTAGCCAAGGTATCTGCCCGCAGAGCCGATTACGGTAGGTACCCTGCCAAAGCAGGAGTACCCGGGGTGTTTGCAGGGAGGTGCGGAACCTAATGGCCACACACACCTCCCCTAGACCGCCAGGAGGGACACCCAGAAGGGCTACCGCATCCTGACCAATCCTGTGAACACACAACACGCAAAAAGTGACACAGTGAGACAAAAAAGAAATAAATAAGTGAATGTGTGCAGATATACTGCCCGGACATCCGGCCGGATCTATAAAAATTTCTCTGATCCTAGCCAGAAGGCCGGGAATCAAGAGGTGAGTGCCACAAGGTGAAGAGATTATGGTGCCCGTGCTTCAACTCAGTGAGTCTATCCTCCCAGTGAGTTTCGGCACCTCGGGGTCACCACTCCCCGAGGCACAAAAGTACCTCGGCTCTAGACCCTCTCAGCCTCATGGCGAGACCCGGAGGGAACAGGTCACATCGGGGCAGCCGTCGAGCTGATTCCTCAGAACCAGCCCCGGAAAGCCCTGGTACACCTGCATCCTCCATGCAGCACCCATCCCCACCAGCCCCATACCGGCGTTACTATCCACCGGCATGAAAAACTGATAAGAACAGATACTACACTTGATCTTAGCCAAAAGGCCGAGAAGCGATAACCGTGAAAGGGGCGGGCCCAACAAGGTCCCCTTCATGGGCACTATCACTGCTTGCTGTCAGGGAGGCTGCCAGACAATTTTCCATGCACACTCTGGGCTGGGGGGCAGTCAACCACCAGTACACACAGCAGAACCTAAACCCATACCATTATTGCTAAGCAGCAAGACAGGGGCCCATTGCACTCCCACGGGGCCTTTTTAAATGCAATCCATAACCCGGATTTGCCAGGAACCCTTCTTACTCCTCCTACTTGCATGTGACACTGGGCTTAGGATCTGCATAGGAAACACACACACAAGCACACACCTACCTTTGTTGCCTGCAGATGCCTCCTTGGCTGTCCCCAAACGGTATCAAACCAACACCCACGGGAAGCTGTAAGCATAGAGGACATGCCTGCACCCCATTGGACTTACCTGTGTGGGTTAAATCCGGGTTATTTGACAACCTATGGCGGTGATGGTTCTGCTCAGGCAGAGCAGTGCTGATGCTCCTCATAAAGCTGTCGCTGCTGTGAAGGTTCTAGGTGACATCACAAATCCCTTTGGTTACATACACAACAAAGCTGGGTTGTTGTTGTTTACACTCTGCAAGGCCTGTGGAAGTGAGTGACATCATAGCACTGTAGTTCTGAGGGTTCAAGATGGATGCAACAATCTCCTGTTGCTTCTATGAAGGCCGTAATAGACGACATCACCAAACAGCTCCATAGTCACATACACAGCAAAGGAGAGATGTTGTTTACACCTAGTGATGTCAGTGGTATTGAGTGACATCACAGCACAGTGCTAAGGCTCCTGGGCCTGGACACAGCAGCGGCTGCAATATCTCAACGGAGAATACGTTTATATCTATGTGTGTGTGTGCGCATATATATATATATATATATATATATATATATATATATATATATATATATATTTCTCCGCCGAAATCACTTTTAAACCCATTTCCACCTTTTTTTCCCTTCTCTTCCTCTTACTTTTTTTTCACGTTTTTTTACGTTTTTCTCCTTTTCGCCTCTTTTCTGGGCGTATTATTCTTCTTTTTCTTCTTTTTTTTCGTCTAATGCATACCCCATCAGTGCAGCAATGCTTATTCAATACCGCCAGCAGATGGAGACACTGGGGGATAATTTTCTAAGGATTTATACTGATTTTTCCTGTCTGAATTTGTCGCACAGAAAGTTGCAGGCCAAATATGTGTGACATTTCTGCGACTTTAGCTTCTAGAGCATTTTTACAACATTATACATAGGTGCTGAATACATAAAAAGCGACTGTTCAGCGACAGACAAGTCGCATCGGCTGAAAGTAGGCCAGAATGTCAGTCCATGTTGGAGCAGGTTTAGATACAGTCTAAAGCATAGATCTCAAAGTCTGTGCACAGAATTTAGCAAGGGCCTCGCACCTTCTGATGCATCAGGTAGGTGCACAATAGCATAGCCTAACCCTCTGTACTTTGGTCTATATTGATGCGGGACATAGACAGCCAGCTGATGACCAATCCATTAGTGCAATGGATGGCTGGAAGCATTTGTCTTTGCCTTTGCAATACCACAGAAGCAATGCATGGTCAATGTACAGCAATGACACACCTGTGTGAACAGCCAGGAGACCCCCCCCCCCCCCCCCATGTTATGTTACATAGTTACATAGTTAGTACGGTCGAAAAAAGACATATGTCCATCACGTTCAACCAGGGAATTAAGGGGTAGGGGTGTGGCGCGATATTGGGGAAGGGATGAGATTTTATATTTCTTCATAAGCATTAATCTTATTTTGTCAATTAGGAACATTCAGCACCCACCCGCTATCAAGGCAGCTGCCTATCATGTCATGCCCTACCTGCACAGGTGTGCTGGCTACTCAAATGATCCAATTAAGGAGGCCATTTAGTCAGCAGCAGCAGAAGTCCTGTGCCTGGACGCTCCAACAGGGGCCAGACACAAGCAGAAGCAGCAGCAGCAGCACCACCTTTTGTTTTTTGGCTGCAGCAGCAGCAAGGCCCACAGGGCTGGCTAGCTGGCTAGCCAGCAAGCAGGTAGCAATGAAAGTAGGAATCTTTCTTTTTAACCCTGTAAGGGGGTGGTGCACTGTACCCGAAGATACTGCCATATCGGGTCAATGCATAGGGCGACGGAAGCAAGCTTCGAAATCGGCCCCCGTTCTCAAAAATCCATTTAATATATGGTCCCCAGATAGGGGACGTATCAGATATTAAACTGATAAGAACAGATACTACACTTGATCTTAGCCAAAAGGCCGAGAAGCGATAACCGTGAAAGGGGCGGGCCCAACAAGGTCCCCTTCATGGGCACTATCACTGCTTGCTGTCAGGGAGGCTGCCAGACAATTTTCCATGCACACTCTGGGCTGGGGGGCAGTCAACCACCAGTACACACAGCAGAACCTAAACCCATACCATTATTGCTAAGCAGCAAGACAGGGGCCCATTGCACTCCCACGGGGCCTTTTTAAATGCAATCCATAACCCGGATTTGCCAGGAACCCTTCTTACTCCTCCTACTTGCATGTGACACTGGGCTTAGGATCTGCATAGGAAACACACACACAAGCACACACCTACCTTTGTTGCCTGCAGATGCCTCCTTGGCTGTCCCCAAACGGTATCAAACCAACACCCACGGGAAGCTGTAAGCATAGAGGACATGCCTGCACCCCATTGGACTTACCTGTGTGGGTTAAATCCGGGTTATTTGACAACCTATGGCGGTGATGGTTCTGCTCAGGCAGAGCAGTGCTGATGCTCCTCATAAAGCTGTCGCTGCTGTGAAGGTTCTAGGTGACATCACAAATCCCTTTGGTTACATACACAACAAAGCTGGGTTGTTGTTGTTTACACTCTGCAAGGCCTGTGGAAGTGAGTGACATCATAGCACTGTAGTTCTGAGGGTTCAAGATGGATGCAACAATCTCCTGTTGCTTCTATGAAGGCCGTAATAGACGACATCACCAAACAGCTCCATAGTCACATACACAGCAAAGGAGAGATGTTGTTTACACCTAGTGATGTCAGTGGTATTGAGTGACATCACAGCACAGTGCTAAGGCTCCTGGGCCTGGACACAGCAGCGGCTGCAATATCTCAACGGAGAACACGTTTATATCTATGTGTGTGTGTGCGCATATATATATATATATATATATATATATATATATATATATATATATATATATATTTCTCCGCCGAAATCACTTTTAAACCCATTTCCACCTTTTTTTCCCTTCTCTTCCTCTTACTTTTTTTTCACGTTTTTTTACGTTTTTCTCCTTTTCGCCTCTTTTCTGGGCGTATTATTCTTCTTTTTCTTCTTTTTTTTCGTCTAATGCATACCCCATCAGTGCAGCAATGCTTATTCAATACCGCCAGCAGATGGAGACACTGGGGGATAATTTTCTAAGGATTTATACTGATTTTTCCTGTCTGAATTTGTCGCACAGAAAGTTGCAGGCCAAATATGTGTGACATTTCTGCGACTTTAGCTTCTAGAGCATTTTTACAACATTATACATAGGTGCTGAATACATAAAAAGCGACTGTTCAGCGACAGACAAGTCGCATCGGCTGAAAGTAGGCCAGAATGTCAGTCCATGTTGGAGCAGGTTTAGATACAGTCTAAAGCATAGATCTCAAAGTCTGTGCACAGAATTTAGCAAGGGCCTCGCACCTTCTGATGCATCAGGTAGGTGCACAATAGCATAGCCTAACCCTCTGTACTTTGGTCTATATTGATGCGGGACATAGACAGCCAGCTGATGACCAATCCATTAGTGCAATGGATGGCTGGAAGCATTTGTCTTTGCCTTTGCAATACCACAGAAGCAATGCATGGTCAATGTACAGCAATGACACACCTGTGTGAACAGCCAGGAGACCCCCCCCCCCCCCCCCCCATGTTATGTTACATAGTTACATAGTTAGTACGGTCGAAAAAAGACATATGTCCATCACGTTCAACCAGGGAATTAAGGGGTAGGGGTGTGGCGCGATATTGGGGAAGGGATGAGATTTTATATTTCTTCATAAGCATTAATCTTATTTTGTCAATTAGGAACATTCAGCACCCACCCGCTATCAAGGCAGCTGCCTATCATGTCATGCCCTACCTGCACAGGTGTGCTGGCTACTCAAATGATCCAATTAAGGAGGCCATTTAGTCAGCAGCAGCAGAAGTCCTGTGCCTGGACGCTCCAACAGGGGCCAGACACAAGCAGAAGCAGCAGAAGCAGCAGCAGCACCACCTTTTGTTTTTTGGCTGCAGCAGCAGCAAGGCCCACAGGGCTGGCTAGCTGGCTAGCCAGCAAGCAGGTAGCAATGAAAGTAGGAATCTTTCTTTTTAACCCTGTAAGGGGGTGGTGCACTGTACCCGAAGATACTGCCATATCGGGTCAATGCATAGGGCGACGGAAGCAAGCTTCGAAATCGGCCCCCGTTCTCAAAAATCCATTTAATATATGGTCCCCAGATAGGGGACGTATCAGATATTAAACTGATAAGAACAGATACTACACTTGATCTTAGCCAAAAGGCCGAGAAGCGATAACCGTGAAAGGGGCGGGCCCAACAAGGTCCCCTTCATGGGCACTATCACTGCTTGCTGTCAGGGAGGCTGCCAGACAATTTTCCATGCACACTCTGGGCTGGGGGGCAGTCAACCACCAGTACACACAGCAGAACCTAAACCCATACCATTATTGCTAAGCAGCAAGACAGGGGCCCATTGCACTCCCACGGGGCCTTTTTAAATGCAATCCATAACCCGGATTTGCCAGGAACCCTTCTTACTCCTCCTACTTGCATGTGACACTGGGCTTAGGATCTGCATAGGAAACACACACACAAGCACACACCTACCTTTGTTGCCTGCAGATGCCTCCTTGGCTGTCCCCAAACGGTATCAAACCAACACCCACGGGAAGCTGTAAGCATAGAGGACATGCCTGCACCCCATTGGACTTACCTGTGTGGGTTAAATCCGGGTTATTTGACAACCTATGGCGGTGATGGTTCTGCTCAGGCAGAGCAGTGCTGATGCTCCTCATAAAGCTGTCGCTGCTGTGAAGGTTCTAGGTGACATCACAAATCCCTTTGGTTACATACACAACAAAGCTGGGTTGTTGTTGTTTACACTCTGCAAGGCCTGTGGAAGTGAGTGACATCATAGCACTGTAGTTCTGAGGGTTCAAGATGGATGCAACAATCTCCTGTTGCTTCTATGAAGGCCGTAATAGACGACATCACCAAACAGCTCCATAGTCACATACACAGCAAAGGAGAGATGTTGTTTACACCTAGTGATGTCAGTGGTATTGAGTGACATCACAGCACAGTGCTAAGGCTCCTGGGCCTGGACACAGCAGCGGCTGCAATATCTCAACGGAGAATACGTTTATATCTATGTGTGTGTGTGCGCATATATATATATATATATATATATATATATATATATATATATTTCTCCGCCGAAATCACTTTTAAACCCATTTCCACCTTTTTTTCCCTTCTCTTCCTCTTACTTTTTTTTCACGTTTTTTTACGTTTTTCTCCTTTTCGCCTCTTTTCTGGGCGTATTATTCTTTTTCTTCTTTTTTTTCGTCTAATGCATACCCCATCAGTGCAGCAATGCTTATTCAATACCGCCAGCAGATGGAGACACTGGGGGATAATTTTCTAAGGATTTATACTGATTTTTCCTGTCTGAATTTGTCGCACAGAAAGTTGCAGGCCAAATATGTGTGACATTTCTGCGACTTTAGCTTCTAGAGCATTTTTACAACATTATACATAGGTGCTGAATACATAAAAAGCGACTGTTCAGCGACAGACAAGTCGCATCGGCTGAAAGTAGGCCAGAATGTCAGTCCATGTTGGAGCAGGTTTAGATACAGTCTAAAGCATAGATCTCAAAGTCTGTGCACAGAATTTAGCAAGGGCCTCGCACCTTCTGATGCATCAGGTAGGTGCACAATAGCATAGCCTAACCCTCTGTACTTTGGTCTATATTGATGCGGGACATAGACAGCCAGCTGATGACCAATCCATTAGTGCAATGGATGGCTGGAAGCATTTGTCTTTGCCTTTGCAATACCACAGAAGCAATGCATGGTCAATGTACAGCAATGACACACCTGTGTGAACAGCCAGGAGACCCCCCCCCCCCCCCCCCATGTTATGTTACATAGTTACATAGTTAGTACGGTCGAAAAAAGACATATGTCCATCACGTTCAACCAGGGAATTAAGGGGTAGGGGTGTGGCGCGATATTGGGGAAGGGATGAGATTTTATATTTCTTCATAAGCATTAATCTTATTTTGTCAATTAGGAACATTCAGCACCCACCCGCTATCAAGGCAGCTGCCTATCATGTCATGCCCTACCTGCACAGGTGTGCTGGCTACTCAAATGATCCAATTAAGGAGGCCATTTAGTCAGCAGCAGCAGAAGTCCTGTGCCTGGACGCTCCAACAGGGGCCAGACACAAGCAGAAGCAGAAGCAGCAGAAGCAGCAGCAGCACCACCTTTTGTTTTTTGGCTGCAGCAGCAGCAAGGCCCACAGGGCTGGCTAGCTGGCTAGCCAGCAAGCAGGTAGCAATGAAAGTAGGAATCTTTCTTTTTAACCCTGTAAGGGGGTGGTGCACTGTACCCGAAGATACTGCCATATCGGGTCAATGCATAGGGCGACGGAAGCAAGCTTCGAAATCGGCCCCCGTTCTCAAAAATCCATTTAATATATGGTCCCCAGATAGGGGACGTATCAGATATTAAACTGATAAGAACAGATACTACACTTGATCTTAGCCAAAAGGCCGAGAAGCGATAACCGTGAAAGGGGCGGGCCCAACAAGGTCCCCTTCATGGGCACTATCACTGCTTGCTGTCAGGGAGGCTGCCAGACAATTTTCCATGCACACTCTGGGCTGGGGGGCAGTCAACCACCAGTACACACAGCAGAACCTAAACCCATACCATTATTGCTAAGCAGCAAGACAGGGGCCCATTGCACTCCCACGGGGCCTTTTTAAATGCAATCCATAACCCGGATTTGCCAGGAACCCTTCTTACTCCTCCTACTTGCATGTGACACTGGGCTTAGGATCTGCATAGGAAACACACACACAAGCACACACCTACCTTTGTTGCCTGCAGATGCCTCCTTGGCTGTCCCCAAACGGTATCAAACCAACACCCACGGGAAGCTGTAAGCATAGAGGACATGCCTGCACCCCATTGGACTTACCTGTGTGGGTTAAATCCGGGTTATTTGACAACCTATGGCGGTGATGGTTCTGCTCAGGCAGAGCAGTGCTGATGCTCCTCATAAAGCTGTCGCTGCTGTGAAGGTTCTAGGTGACATCACAAATCCCTTTGGTTACATACACAACAAAGCTGGGTTGTTGTTGTTTACACTCTGCAAGGCCTGTGGAAGTGAGTGACATCATAGCACTGTAGTTCTGAGGGTTCAAGATGGATGCAACAATCTCCTGTTGCTTCTATGAAGGCCGTAATAGACGACATCACCAAACAGCTCCATAGTCACATACACAGCAAAGGAGAGATGTTGTTTACACCTAGTGATGTCAGTGGTATTGAGTGACATCACAGCACAGTGCTAAGGCTCCTGGGCCTGGACACAGCAGCGGCTGCAATATCTCAACGGAGAATACGTTTATATCTATGTGTGTGTGTGCGCATATATATATATATATATATATATATATATATATATATATATCTCCGCCGAAATCACTTTTAAACCCATTTCCACCTTTTTTTCCCTTCTCTTCCTCTTACTTTTTTTTCACGTTTTTTTACGTTTTTCTCCTTTTCGCCTCTTTTCTGGGCGTATTATTCTTCTTTTTCTTCTTTTTTTTCGTCTAATGCATACCCCATCAGTGCAGCAATGCTTATTCAATACCGCCAGCAGATGGAGACACTGGGGGATAATTTTCTAAGGATTTATACTGATTTTTCCTGTCTGAATTTGTCGCACAGAAAGTTGCAGGCCAAATATGTGTGACATTTCTGCGACTTTAGCTTCTAGAGCATTTTTACAACATTATACATAGGTGCTGAATACATAAAAAGCGACTGTTCAGCGACAGACAAGTCGCATCGGCTGAAAGTAGGCCAGAATGTCAGTCCATGTTGGAGCAGGTTTAGATACAGTCTAAAGCATAGATCTCAAAGTCTGTGCACAGAATTTAGCAAGGGCCTCGCACCTTCTGATGCATCAGGTAGGTGCACAATAGCATAGCCTAACCCTCTGTACTTTGGTCTATATTGATGCGGGACATAGACAGCCAGCTGATGACCAATCCATTAGTGCAATGGATGGCTGGAAGCATTTGTCTTTGCCTTTGCAATACTACAGAAGCAATGCATGGGCAATGTACAGCAATGACACACCTGTGTGAACAGCCAGGAGACCCCCCCCCCCCCCCCCCATGTTATGTTACATAGTTACATAGTTAGTACGGTCGAAAAAAGACATATGTCCATCACGTTCAACCAGGGAATTAAGGGGTAGGGGTGTGGCGCGATATTGGGGAAGGGATGAGATTTTATATTTCTTCATAAGCATTAATCTTATTTTGTCAATTAGGAACATTCAGCACCCACCCGCTATCAAGGCAGCTGCCTATCATGTCATGCCCTACCTGCACAGGTGTGCTGGCTACTCAAATGATCCAATTAAGGAGGCCATTTAGTCAGCAGCAGCAGAAGTCCTGTGCCTGGACGCTCCAACAGGGGCCAGACACAAGCAGAAGCAGAAGCAGCAGAAGCAGCAGCAGCACCACCTTTTGTTTTTTGGCTGCAGCAGCAGCAAGGCCCACAGGGCTGGCTAGCTGGCTAGCCAGCAAGCAGGTAGCAATGAAAGTAGGAATCTTTCTTTTTAACCCTGTAAGGGGGTGGTGCACTGTACCCGAAGATACTGCCATATCGGGTCAATGCATAGGGCGACGGAAGCAAGCTTCGAAATCGGCCCCCGTTCTCAAAAATCCATTTAATATATGGTCCCCAGATAGGGGACGTATCAGATATTAAACTGATAAGAACAGATACTACACTTGATCTTAGCCAAAAGGCCGAGAAGCGATAACCGTGAAAGGGGCGGGCCCAACAAGGTCCCCTTCATGGGCACTATCACTGCTTGCTGTCAGGGAGGCTGCCAGACAATTTTCCATGCACACTCTGGGCTGGGGGGCAGTCAACCACCAGTACACACAGCAGAACCTAAACCCATACCATTATTGCTAAGCAGCAAGACAGGGGCCCATTGCACTCCCACGGGGCCTTTTTAAATGCAATCCATAACCCGGATTTGCCAGGAACCCTTCTTACTCCTCCTACTTGCATGTGACACTGGGCTTAGGATCTGCATAGGAAACACACACACAAGCACACACCTACCTTTGTTGCCTGCAGATGCCTCCTTGGCTGTCCCCAAACGGTATCAAACCAACACCCACGGGAAGCTGTAAGCATAGAGGACATGCCTGCACCCCATTGGACTTACCTGTGTGGGTTAAATCCGGGTTATTTGACAACCTATGGCGGTGATGGTTCTGCTCAGGCAGAGCAGTGCTGATGCTCCTCATAAAGCTGTCGCTGCTGTGAAGGTTCTAGGTGACATCACAAATCCCTTTGGTTACATACACAACAAAGCTGGGTTGTTGTTGTTTACACTCTGCAAGGCCTGTGGAAGTGAGTGACATCATAGCACTGTAGTTCTGAGGGTTCAAGATGGATGCAACAATCTCCTGTTGCTTCTATGAAGGCCGTAATAGACGACATCACCAAACAGCTCCATAGTCACATACACAGCAAAGGAGAGATGTTGTTTACACCTAGTGATGTCAGTGGTATTGAGTGACATCACAGCACAGTGCTAAGGCTCCTGGGCCTGGACACAGCAGCGGCTGCAATATCTCAACGGAGAATACGTTTATATCTATGTGTGTGTGTGCGCATATATATATATATATATATATATATATATATATATATATATATATTTCTCCGCCGAAATCACTTTTAAACCCATTTCCACCTTTTTTTCCCTTCTCTTCCTCTTACTTTTTTTTCACGTTTTTTTACGTTTTTCTCCTTTTCGCCTCTTTTCTGGGCGTATTATTCTTCTTTTTCTTCTTTTTTTTCGTCTAATGCATACCCCATCAGTGCAGCAATGCTTATTCAATACCGCCAG
This sequence comes from Hyla sarda, assembly GCF_029499605.1. NCBI lineage: Eukaryota > Metazoa > Chordata > Amphibia > Anura > Hylidae > Hyla > Hyla sarda. Next base: position 74,906 of record NW_026607901.1, on the reverse strand, counting down.
CAGATGGAGACACTGGGGGATAATTTTCTAAGGATTTATACTGATTTTTCCTGTCTGAATTTGTCGCACAGAAAGTGCAGGCCAAATATGTGTGACATTTCTGCGACTTTAGCTTCTAGAGCATTTTTACAACATTATACATAGGTGCTGAATACATAAAAAGCGACTGTTCAGTGACAGACAAGTCGCATCGGCTGAAAGTAGGCCAGAATGTCAGTCCATGTTGGAGCAGGTTTAGATACAGTCTAAAGCATAGATCTCAAAGTCTGTGCACAGAATTTAGCAAGGGCCTCGCACCTTCTGATGCATCAGGTAGGTGCACAATAGCATAGCCTAACCCTCTGTACTTTGGTCTATATTGATGCGGGACATAGACAGCCAGCTGATGACCAATCCATTAGTGCAATGGATGGCTGGAAGCATTTGTCTTTGCCTTTGCAATACCACAGAAGCAATGCATGGTCAATGTACAGCAATGACACACCTGTGTGAACAGCCAGGAGACCCCCCCCCCCCCCCCCCCATGTTATGTTACATAGTTACATAGTTAGTACGGTCGAAAAAAGACATATGTCCATCACGTTCAACCAGGGAATTAAGGGGTAGGGGTGTGGCGCGATATTGGGGAAGGGATGAGATTTTATATTTCTTCATAAGCATTAATCTTATTTTGTCAATTAGGAACATTCAGCACCCACCCGCTATCAAGGCAGCTGCCTATCATGTCATGCCCTACCTGCACAGGTGTGCTGGCTACTCAAATGATCCAATTAAGGAGGCCATTTAGTCAGCAGCAGCAGAAGTCCTGTGCCTGGACGCTCCAACAGGGGCCAGACACAAGCAGAAGCAGAAGCAGCAGAAGCAGCAGCAGCACCACCTTTTGTTTTTTGGCTGCAGCAGCAGCAAGGCCCACAGGGCTGGCTAGCTGGCTAGCCAGCAAGCAGGTAGCAATGAAAGTAGGAATCTTTCTTTTTAACCCTGTAAGGGGGTGGTGCACTGTACCCGAAGATACTGCCATATCGGGTCAATGCATAGGGCGACGGAAGCAAGCTTCGAAATCGGCCCCCGTTCTCAAAAATCCATTTAATATATGGTCCCCAGATAGGGGACGTATCAGATATTAAACTGATAAGAACAGATACTACACTTGATCTTAGCCAAAAGGCCGAGAAGCGATAACCGTGAAAGGGGCGGGCCCAACAAGGTCCCCTTCATGGGCACTATCACTGCTTGCTGTCAGGGAGGCTGCCAGACAATTTTCCATGCACACTCTGGGCTGGGGGGCAGTCAACCACCAGTACACACAGCAGAACCTAAACCCATACCATTATTGCTAAGCAGCAAGACAGGGGCCCATTGCACTCCCACGGGGCCTTTTTAAATGCAATCCATAACCCGGATTTGCCAGGAACCCTTCTTACTCCTCCTACTTGCATGTGACACTGGGCTTAGGATCTGCATAGGAAACACACACACAAGCACACACCTACCTTTGTTGCCTGCAGATGCCTCCTTGGCTGTCCCCAAACGGTATCAAACCAACACCCACGGGAAGCTGTAAGCATAGAGGACATGCCTGCACCCCATTGGACTTACCTGTGTGGGTTAAATCCGGGTTATTTGACAACCTATGGCGGTGATGGTTCTGCTCAGGCAGAGCAGTGCTGATGCTCCTCATAAAGCTGTCGCTGCTGTGAAGGTTCTAGGTGACATCACAAATCCCTTTGGTTACATACACAACAAAGCTGGGTTGTTGTTGTTTACACTCTGCAAGGCCTGTGGAAGTGAGTGACATCATAGCACTGTAGTTCTGAGGGTTCAAGATGGATGCAACAATCTCCTGTTGCTTCTATGAAGGCCGTAATAGACGACATCACCAAACAGCTCCATAGTCACATACACAGCAAAGGAGAGATGTTGTTTACACCTAGTGATGTCAGTGGTATTGAGTGACATCACAGCACAGTGCTAAGGCTCCTGGGCCTGGACACAGCAGCGGCTGCAATATCTCAACGGAGAATACGTTTATATCTATGTGTGTGTGTGCGCATATATATATATATATATATATATATATATATATATATTTCTCCGCCGAAATCACTTTTAAACCCATTTCCACCTTTTTTTCCCTTCTCTTCCTCTTACTTTTTTTTCACGTTTTTTTACGTTTTTCTCCTTTTCGCCTCTTTTCTGGGCGTATTATTCTTCTTTTTCTTCTTTTTTTTCGTCTAATGCATACCCCATCAGTGCAGCAATGCTTATTCAATACCGCCAGCAGATGGAGACACTGGGGGATAATTTTCTAAGGATTTATACTGATTTTTCCTGTCTGAATTTGTCGCACAGAAAGTTGCAGGCCAAATATGTGTGACATTTCTGCGACTTTAGCTTCTAGAGCATTTTTACAACATTATACATAGGTGCTGAATACATAAAAAGCGACTGTTCAGCGACAGACAAGTCGCATCGGCTGAAAGTAGGCCAGAATGTCAGTCCATGTTGGAGCAGGTTTAGATACAGTCTAAAGCATAGATCTCAAAGTCTGTGCACAGAATTTAGCAAGGGCCTCGCACCTTCTGATGCATCAGGTAGGTGCACAATAGCATAGCCTAACCCTCTGTACTTTGGTCTATATTGATGCGGGACATAGACAGCCAGCTGATGACCAATCCATTAGTGCAATGGATGGCTGGAAGCATTTGTCTTTGCCTTTGCAATACCACAGAAGCAATGCATGGTCAATGTACAGCAATGACACACCTGTGTGAACAGCCAGGAGACCCCCCCCCCCATGTTATGTTACATAGTTACATAGTTAGTACGGTCGAAAAAAGACATATGTCCATCACGTTCAACCAGGGAATTAAGGGGTAGGGGTGTGGCGCGATATTGGGGAAGGGATGAGATTTTATATTTCTTCATAAGCATTAATCTTATTTTGTCAATTAGGAACATTCAGCACCCACCCGCTATCAAGGCAGCTGCCTATCATGTCATGCCCTACCTGCACAGGTGTGCTGGCTACTCAAATGATCCAATTAAGGAGGCCATTTAGTCAGCAGCAGCAGAAGTCCTGTGCCTGGACGCTCCAACAGGGGCCAGACACAAGCAGAAGCAGAAGCAGCAGAAGCAGCAGCAGCACCACCTTTTGTTTTTTGGCTGCAGCAGCAGCAAGGCCCACAGGGCTGGCTAGCTGGCTAGCCAGCAAGCAGGTAGCAATGAAAGTAGGAATCTTTCTTTTTAACCCTGTAAGGGGGTGGTGCACTGTACCCGAAGATACTGCCATATCGGGTCAATGCATAGGGCGACGGAAGCAAGCTTCGAAATCGGCCCCCGTTCTCAAAAATCCATTTAATATATGGTCCCCAGATAGGGGACGTATCAGATATTAAACTGATAAGAACAGATACTACACTTGATCTTAGCCAAAAGGCCGAGAAGCGATAACCGTGAAAGGGGCGGGCCCAACAAGGTCCCCTTCATGGGCACTATCACTGCTTGCTGTCAGGGAGGCTGCCAGACAATTTTCCATGCACACTCTGGGCTGGGGGGCAGTCAACCACCAGTACACACAGCAGAACCTAAACCCATACCATTATTGCTAAGCAGCAAGACAGGGGCCCATTGCACTCCCACGGGGCCTTTTTAAATGCAATCCATAACCCGGATTTGCCAGGAACCCTTCTTACTCCTCCTACTTGCATGTGACACTGGGCTTAGGATCTGCATAGGAAACACACACACAAGCACACACCTACCTTTGTTGCCTGCAGATGCCTCCTTGGCTGTCCCCAAACGGTATCAAACCAACACCCACGGGAAGCTGTAAGCATAGAGGACATGCCTGCACCCCATTGGACTTACCTGTGTGGGTTAAATCCGGGTTATTTGACAACCTATGGCGGTGATGGTTCTGCTCAGGCAGAGCAGTGCTGATGCTCCTCATAAAGCTGTCGCTGCTGTGAAGGTTCTAGGTGACATCACAAATCCCTTTGGTTACATACACAACAAAGCTGGGTTGTTGTTGTTTACACTCTGCAAGGCCTGTGGAAGTGAGTGACATCATAGCACTGTAGTTCTGAGGGTTCAAGATGGATGCAACAATCTCCTGTTGCTTCTATGAAGGCCGTAATAGACGACATCACCAAACAGCTCCATAGTCACATACACAGCAAAGGAGAGATGTTGTTTACACCTAGTGATGTCAGTGGTTTTGAGTGACATCACAGCACAGTGCTAAGGCTCCTGGGCCTGGACACAGCAGCGGCTGCAATATCTCAACGGAGAATACGTTTATATCTATGTGTGTGTGTGCGCATATATATATATATATATATAATATATATATATATATATATATATATATATATATATTTCTCCGCCGAAATCACTTTTAAACCCATTTCCACCTTTTTTTCCCTTCTCTTCCTCTTACTTTTTTTTCACGTTTTTTTACGTTTTTCTCCTTTTCGCCTCTTTTCTGGGCGTATTATTCTTCTTTTTCTTCTTTTTTTTCGTCTAATGCATACCCCATCAGTGCAGCAATGCTTATTCAATACCGCCAGCAGATGGAGACACTGGGGGATAATTTTCTAAGGATTTATACTGATTTTTCCTGTCTGAATTTGTCGCACAGAAAGTTGCAGGCCAAATATGTGTGACATTTCTGCGACTTTAGCTTCTAGAGCATTTTTACAACATTATACATAGGTGCTGAATACATAAAAAGCGACTGTTCAGCGACAGACAAGTCGCATCGGCTGAAAGTAGGCCAGAATGTCAGTCCATGTTGGAGCAGGTTTAGATACAGTCTAAAGCATAGATCTCAAAGTCTGTGCACAGAATTTAGCAAGGGCCTCGCACCTTCTGATGCATCAGGTAGGTGCACAATAGCATAGCCTAACCCTCTGTACTTTGGTCTATATTGATGCGGGACATAGACAGCCAGCTGATGACCAATCCATTAGTGCAATGGATGGCTGGAAGCATTTGTCTTTGCCTTTGCAATACCACAGAAGCAATGCATGGTCAATGTACAGCAATGACACACCTGTGTGAACAGCCAGGAGACCCCCCCCCCCCCCCCCCCCCCATGTTATGTTACATAGTTACATAGTTAGTACGGTCGAAAAAAGACATATGTCCATCACGTTCAACCAGGGAATTAAGGGGTAGGGGTGTGGCGCGATATTGGGGAAGGGATGAGATTTTATATTTCTTCATAAGCATTAATCTTATTTTGTCAATTAGGAACATTCAGCACCCACCCGCTATCAAGGCAGCTGCCTATCATGTCATGCCCTACCTGCACAGGTGTGCTGGCTACTCAAATGATCCAATTAAGGAGGCCATTTAGTCAGCAGCAGCAGAAGTCCTGTGCCTGGACGCTCCAACAGGGGCCAGACACAAGCAGAAGCAGAAGCAGCAGAAGCAGCAGCAGCACCACCTTTTGTTTTTTGGCTGCAGCAGCAGCAAGGCCCACAGGGCTGGCTAGCTGGCTAGCCAGCAAGCAGGTAGCAATGAAAGTAGGAATCTTTCTTTTTAACCCTGTAAGGGGGTGGTGCACTGTACCCGAAGATACTGCCATATCGGGTCAATGCATAGGGCGACGGAAGCAAGCTTCGAAATCGGCCCCCGTTCTCAAAAATCCATTTAATATATGGTCCCCAGATAGGGGACGTATCAGATATTAAACTGATAAGAACAGATACTACACTTGATCTTAGCCAAAAGGCCGAGAAGCGATAACCGTGAAAGGGGCGGGCCCAACAAGGTCCCCTTCATGGGCACTATCACTGCTTGCTGTCAGGGAGGCTGCCAGACAATTTTCCATGCACACTCTGGGCTGGGGGGCAGTCAACCACCAGTACACACAGCAGAACCTAAACCCATACCATTATTGCTAAGCAGCAAGACAGGGGCCCATTGCACTCCCACGGGGCCTTTTTAAATGCAATCCATAACCCGGATTTGCCAGGAACCCTTCTTACTCCTCCTACTTGCATGTGACACTGGGCTTAGGATCTGCATAGGAAACACACACACAAGCACACACCTACCTTTGTTGCCTGCAGATGCCTCCTTGGCTGTCCCCAAACGGTATCAAACCAACACCCACGGGAAGCTGTAAGCATAGAGGACATGCCTGCACCCCATTGGACTTACCTGTGTGGGTTAAATCCGGGTTATTTGACAACCTATGGCGGTGATGGTTCTGCTCAGGCAGAGCAGTGCTGATGCTCCTCATAAAGCTGTCGCTGCTGTGAAGGTTCTAGGTGACATCACAAATCCCTTTGGTTACATACACAACAAAGCTGGGTTGTTGTTGTTTACACTCTGCAAGGCCTGTGGAAGTGAGTGACATCATAGCACTGTAGTTCTGAGGGTTCAAGATGGATGCAACAATCTCCTGTTGCTTCTATGAAGGCCATAATAGACGACATCACCAAACAGCTCCATAGTCACATACACAGCAAAGGAGAGATGTTGTTTACACCTAGTGATGTCAGTGGTATTGAGTGACATCACAGCACAGTGCTAAGGCTCCTGGGCCTGGACACAGCAGCGGCTGCAATATCTCAACGGAGAATACGTTTATATCTATGTGTGTGTGTGCGCATATATATATATATATATATATATATATATATATATATATATATTTCTCCGCCGAAATCACTTTTAAACCCATTTCCACCTTTTTTTCCCTTCTCTTCCTCTTACTTTTTTTTCACGTTTTTTTACGTTTTTCTCCTTTTCGCCTCTTTTCTGGGCGTATTATTCTTCTTTTTCTTCTTTTTTTTCGTCTAATGCATACCCCATCAGTGCAGCAATGCTTATTCAATACCGCCAGCAGATGGAGACACTGGGGGATAATTTTCTAAGGATTTATACTGATTTTTCCTGTCTGAATTTGTCGCACAGAAAGTTGCAGGCCAAATATGTGTGACATTTCTGCGACTTTAGCTTCTAGAGCATTTTTACAACATTATACATAGGTGCTGAATACATAAAAAGCGACTGTTCAGCGACAGACAAGTCGCATCGGCTGAAAGTAGGCCAGAATGTCAGTCCATGTTGGAGCAGGTTTAGATACAGTCTAAAGCATAGATCTCAAAGTCTGTGCACAGAATTTAGCAAGGGCCTCGCACCTTCTGATGCATCAGGTAGGTGCACAATAGCATAGCCTAACCCTCTGTACTTTGGTCTATATTGATGCGGGACATAGACAGCCAGCTGATGACCAATCCATTAGTGCAATGGATGGCTGGAAGCATTTGTCTTTGCCTTTGCAATACTACAGAAGCAATGCATGGGCAATGTACAGCAATGACACACCTGTGTGAACAGCCAGGAGACCCCCCCCCCCCCCCCCCATGTTATGTTACATAGTTACATAGTTAGTACGGTCGAAAAAAGACATATGTCCATCACGTTCAACCAGGGAATTAAGGGGTAGGGGTGTGGCGCGATATTGGGGAAGGGATGAGATTTTATATTTCTTCATAAGCATTAATCTTATTTTGTCAATTAGGAACATTCAGCACCCACCCGCTATCAAGGCAGCTGCCTATCATGTCATGCCCTACCTGCACAGGTGTGCTGGCTACTCAAATGATCCAATTAAGGAGGCCATTTAGTCAGCAGCAGCAGAAGTCCTGTGCCTGGACGCTCCAACAGGGGCCAGACACAAGCAGAAGCAGAAGCAGCAGAAGCAGCAGCAGCACCACCTTTTGTTTTTTGGCTGCAGCAGCAGCAAGGCCCACAGGGCTGGCTAGCTGGCTAGCCAGCAAGCAGGTAGCAATGAAAGTAGGAATCTTTCTTTTTAACCCTGTAAGGGGGTGGTGCACTGTACCCGAAGATACTGCCATATCGGGTCAATGCATAGGGCGACGGAAGCAAGCTTCGAAATCGGCCCCCGTTCTCAAAAATCCATTTAATATATGGTCCCCAGATAGGGGACGTATCAGATATTAAACTGATAAGAACAGATACTACACTTGATCTTAGCCAAAAGGCCGAGAAGCGATAACCGTGAAAGGGGCGGGCCCAACAAGGTCCCCTTCATGGGCACTATCACTGCTTGCTGTCAGGGAGGCTGCCAGACAATTTTCCATGCACACTCTGGGCTGGGGGGCAGTCAACCACCAGTACACACAGCAGAACCTAAACCCATACCATTATTGCTAAGCAGCAAGACAGGGGCCCATTGCACTCCCACGGGGCCTTTTTAAATGCAATCCATAACCCGGATTTGCCAGGAACCCTTCTTACTCCTCCTACTTGCATGTGACACTGGGCTTAGGATCTGCATAGGAAACACACACACAAGCACACACCTACCTTTGTTGCCTGCAGATGCCTCCTTGGCTGTCCCCAAACGGTATCAAACCAACACCCACGGGAAGCTGTAAGCATAGAGGACATGCCTGCACCCCATTGGACTTACCTGTGTGGGTTAAATCCGGGTTATTTGACAACCTATGGCGGTGATGGTTCTGCTCAGGCAGAGCAGTGCTGATGCTCCTCATAAAGCTGTCGCTGCTGTGAAGGTTCTAGGTGACATCACAAATCCCTTTGGTTACATACACAACAAAGCTGGGTTGTTGTTGTTTACACTCTGCAAGGCCTGTGGAAGTGAGTGACATCATAGCACTGTAGTTCTGAGGGTTCAAGATGGATGCAACAATCTCCTGTTGCTTCTATGAAGGCCGTAATAGACGACATCACCAAACAGCTCCATAGTCACATACACAGCAAAGGAGAGATGTTGTTTACACCTAGTGATGTCAGTGGTATTGAGTGACATCACAGCACAGTGCTAAGGCTCCTGGGCCTGGACACAGCAGCGGCTGCAATATCTCAACGGAGAATACGTTTATATCTATGTGTGTGTGTGCGCATATATATATATATATATATATATATATATATATATATATTTCTCCGCCGAAATCACTTTTAAACCCATTTCCACCTTTTTTTCCCTTCTCTTCCTCTTACTTTTTTTTCACGTTTTTTTACGTTTTTCTCCTTTTCGCCTCTTTTCTGGGCGTATTATTCTTCTTTTTCTTCTTTTTTTTCGTCTAATGCATACCCCATCAGTGCAGCAATGCTTATTCAATACCGCCAGCAGATGGAGACACTGGGGGATAATTTTCTAAGGATTTATACTGATTTTTCCTGTCTGAATTTGTCGCACAGAAAGTTGCAGGCCAAATATGTGTGACATTTCTGCGACTTTAGCTTCTAGAGCATTTTTACAACATTATACATAGGTGCTGAATACATAAAAAGCGACTGTTCAGTGACAGACAAGTCGCATCGGCTGAAAGTAGGCCAGAATGTCAGTCCATGTTGGAGCAGGTTTAGATACAGTCTAAAGCATAGATCTCAAAGTCTGTGCACAGAATTTAGCAAGGGCCTCGCACCTTCTGATGCATCAGGTAGGTGCACAATAGCATAGCCTAACCCTCTGTACTTTGGTCTATATTGATGCGGGACATAGACAGCCAGCTGATGACCAATCCATTAGTGCAATGGATGGCTGGAAGCATTTGTCTTTGCCTTTGCAATACCACAGAAGCAATGCATGGTCAATGTACAGCAATGACACACCTGTGTGAACAGCCAGGAGACCCCCCCCCCCCATGTTATGTTACATAGTTACATAGTTAGTACGGTCGAAAAAAGACATATGTCCATCACGTTCAACCAGGGAATTAAGGGGTAGGGGTGTGGCGCGATATTGGGGAAGGGATGAGATTTTATATTTCTTCATAAGCATTAATCTTATTTTGTCAATTAGGAACATTCAGCACCCACCCGCTATCAAGGCAGCTGCCTATCATGTCATGCCCTACCTGCACAGGTGTGCTGGCTACTCAAATGATCCAATTAAGGAGGCCATTTAGTCAGCAGCAGCAGAAGTCCTGTGCCTGGACGCTCCAACAGGGGCCAGACACAAGCAGAAGCAGAAGCAGAAGCAGCAGAAGCAGCAGCAGCACCACCTTTTGTTTTTTGGCTGCAGCAGCAGCAAGGCCCACAGGGCTGGCTAGCTGGCTAGCCAGCAAGCAGGTAGCAATGAAAGTAGGAATCTTTCTTTTTAACCCTGTAAGGGGGTGGTGCACTGTACCCGAAGATACTGCCATATCGGGTCAATGCATAGGGCGACGGAAGCAAGCTTCGAAATCGGCCCCCGTTCTCAAAAATCCATTTAATATATGGTCCCCAGATAGGGGACGTATCAGATATTAAACTGATAAGAACAGATACTACACTTGATCTTAGCCAAAAGGCCGAGAAGCGATAACCGTGAAAGGGGCGGGCCCAACAAGGTCCCCTTCATGGGCACTATCACTGCTTGCTGTCAGGGAGGCTGCCAGACAATTTTCCATGCACACTCTGGGCTGGGGGGCAGTCAACCACCAGTACACACAGCAGAACCTAAACCCATACCATTATTGCTAAGCAGCAAGACAGGGGCCCATTGCACTCCCACGGGGCCTTTTTAAATGCAATCCATAACCCGGATTTGCCAGGAACCCTTCTTACTCCTCCTACTTGCATGTGACACTGGGCTTAGGATCTGCATAGGAAACACACACACAAGCACACACCTACCTTTGTTGCCTGCAGATGCCTCCTTGGCTGTCCCCAAACGGTATCAAACCAACACCCACGGGAAGCTGTAAGCATAGAGGACATGCCTGCACCCCATTGGACTTACCTGTGTGGGTTAAATCCGGGTTATTTGACAACCTATGGCGGTGATGGTTCTGCTCAGGCAGAGCAGTGCTGATGCTCCTCATAAAGCTGTCGCTGCTGTGAAGGTTCTAGGTGACATCACAAATCCCTTTGGTTACATACACAACAAAGCTGGGTTGTTGTTGTTTACACTCTGCAAGGCCTGTGGAAGTGAGTGACATCATAGCACTGTAGTTCTGAGGGTTCAAGATGGATGCAACAATCTCCTGTTGCTTCTATGAAGGCCGTAATAGACGACATCACCAAACAGCTCCATAGTCACATACACAGCAAAGGAGAGATGTTGTTTACACCTAGTGATGTCAGTGGTATTGAGTGACATCACAGCACAGTGCTAAGGCTCCTGGGCCTGGACACAGCAGCGGCTGCAATATCTCAACGGAGAATACGTTTATATCTATGTGTGTGTGTGCGCATATATATATATATATATATATATATATATATATATATATATATATTCTCCGCCGAAATCACTTTTAAACCCATTTCCACCTTTTTTTCCCTTCTCTTCCTCTTACTTTTTTTTCACGTTTTTTTACGTTTTTCTCCTTTTCGCCTCTTTTCTGGGCGTATTATTCTTCTTTTTCTTCTTTTTTTTCGTCTAATGCATACCCCATCAGTGCAGCAATGCTTATTCAATACCGCCAGCAGATGGAGACACTGGGGGATAATTTTCTAAGGATTTATACTGATTTTTCCTGTCTGAATTTGTCGCACAGAAAGTTGCAGGCCAAATATGTGTGACATTTCTGCGACTTTAGCTTCTAGAGCATTTTTACAACATTATACATAGGTGCTGAATACATAAAAAGCGACTGTTCAGCGACAGACAAGTCGCATCGGCTGAAAGTAGGCCAGAATGTCAGTCCATGTTGGAGCAGGTTTAGATACAGTCTAAAGCATAGATCTCAAAGTCTGTGCACAGAATTTAGCAAGGGCCTCGCACCTTCTGATGCATCAGGTAGGTGCACAATAGCATAGCCTAACCCTCTGTACTTTGGTCTATATTGATGCGGGACATAGACAGCCAGCTGATGACCAATCCATTAGTGCAATGGATGGCTGGAAGCATTTGTCTTTGCCTTTGCAATACTACAGAAGCAATGCATGGGCAATGTACAGCAATGACACACCTGTGTGAACAGCCAGGAGACCCCCCCCCCCCCCCCCCCATGTTATGTTACATAGTTACATAGTTAGTACGGTCGAAAAAAGACATATGTCCATCACGTTCAACCAGGGAATTAAGGGGTAGGGGTGTGGCGCGATATTGGGGAAGGGATGAGATTTTATATTTCTTCATAAGCATTAATCTTATTTTGTCAATTAGGAACATTCAGCACCCACCCGCTATCAAGGCAGCTGCCTATCATGTCATGCCCTACCTGCACAGGTGTGCTGGCTACTCAAATGATCCAATTAAGGAGGCCATTTAGTCAGCAGCAGCAGAAGTCCTGTGCCTGGACGCTCCAACAGGGGCCAGACACAAGCAGAAGCAGAAGCAGCAGAAGCAGCAGCAGCACCACCTTTTGTTTTTTGGCTGCAGCAGCAGCAAGGCCCACAGGGCTGGCTAGCTGGCTAGCCAGCAAGCAGGTAGCAATGAAAGTAGGAATCTTTCTTTTTAACCCTGTAAGGGGGTGGTGCACTGTACCCGAAGATACTGCCATATCGGGTCAATGCATAGGGCGACGGAAGCAAGCTTCGAAATCGGCCCCCGTTCTCAAAAATCCATTTAATATATGGTCCCCAGATAGGGGACGTATCAGATATTAAACTGATAAGAACAGATACTACACTTGATCTTAGCCAAAAGGCCGAGAAGCGATAACCGTGAAAGGGGCGGGCCCAACAAGGTCCCCTTCATGGGCACTATCACTGCTTGCTGTCAGGGAGGCTGCCAGACAATTTTCCATGCACACTCTGGGCTGGGGGGCAGTCAACCACCAGTACACACAGCAGAACCTAAACCCATACCATTATTGCTAAGCAGCAAGACAGGGGCCCATTGCACTCCCACGGGGCCTTTTTAAATGCAATCCATAACCCGGATTTGCCAGGAACCCTTCTTACTCCTCCTACTTGCATGTGACACTGGGCTTAGGATCTGCATAGGAAACACACACACAAGCACACACCTACCTTTGTTGCCTGCAGATGCCTCCTTGGCTGTCCCCAAACGGTATCAAACCAACACCCACGGGAAGCTGTAAGCATAGAGGACATGCCTGCACCCCATTGGACTTACCTGTGTGGGTTAAATCCGGGTTATTTGACAACCTATGGCGGTGATGGTTCTGCTCAGGCAGAGCAGTGCTGATGCTCCTCATAAAGCTGTCGCTGCTGTGAAGGTTCTAGGTGACATCACAAATCCCTTTGGTTACATACACAACAAAGCTGGGTTGTTGTTGTTTACACTCTGCAAGGCCTGTGGAAGTGAGTGACATCATAGCACTGTAGTTCTGAGGGTTCAAGATGGATGCAACAATCTCCTGTTGCTTCTATGAAGGCCGTAATAGACGACATCACCAAACAGCTCCATAGTCACATACACAGCAAAGGAGAGATGTTGTTTACACCTAGTGATGTCAGTGGTATTGAGTGACATCACAGCACAGTGCTAAGGCTCCTGGGCCTGGACACAGCAGCGGCTGCAATATCTCAACGGAGAATACGTTTATATCTATGTGTGTGTGTGCGCATATATATATATATATATATATATATATATATATATATATATATATATATTTCTCCGCCGAAATCACTTTTAAACCCATTTCCACCTTTTTTTCCCTTCTCTTCCTCTTACTTTTTTTTCACGTTTTTTTACGTTTTTCTCCTTTTCGCCTCTTTTCTGGGCGTATTATTCTTCTTTTTCTTCTTTTTTTTCGTCTAATGCATACCCCATCAGTGCAGCAATGCTTATTCAATACCGCCAGCAGATGGAGACACTGGGGGATAATTTTCTAAGGATTTATACTGATTTTTCCTGTCTGAATTTGTCGCACAGAAAGTTGCAGGCCAAATATGTGTGACATTTCTGCGACTTTAGCTTCTAGAGCATTTTTACAACATTATACATAGGTGCTGAATACATAAAAAGCGACTGTTCAGCGACAGACAAGTCGCATCGGCTGAAAGTAGGCCAGAATGTCAGTCCATGTTGGAGCAGGTTTAGATACAGTCTAAAGCATAGATCTCAAAGTCTGTGCACAGAATTTAGCAAGGGCCTCGCACCTTCTGATGCATCAGGTAGGTGCACAATAGCATAGCCTAACCCTCTGTACTTTGGTCTATATTGATGCGGGACATAGACAGCCAGCTGATGACCAATCCATTAGTGCAATGGATGGCTGGAAGCATTTGTCTTTGCCTTTGCAATACCACAGAAGCAATGCATGGTCAATGTACAGCAATGACACACCTGTGTGAACAGCCAGGAGACCCCCCCCCCCCCCCCCCCATGTTATGTTACATAGTTACATAGTTAGTACGGTCGAAAAAAGACATATGTCCATCACGTTCAACCAGGGAATTAAGGGGTAGGGGTGTGGCGCGATATTGGGGAAGGGATGAGATTTTATATTTCTTCATAAGCATTAATCTTATTTTGTCAATTAGGAACATTCAGCACCCACCCGCTATCAAGGCAGCTGCCTATCATGTCATGCCCTACCTGCACAGGTGTGCTGGCTACTCAAATGATCCAATTAAGGAGGCCATTTAGTCAGCAGCAGCAGAAGTCCTGTGCCTGGACGCTCCAACAGGGGCCAGACACAAGCAGAAGCAGAAGCAGCAGAAGCAGCAGCAGCACCACCTTTTGTTTTTTGGCTGCAGCAGCAGCAAGGCCCACAGGGCTGGCTAGCTGGCTAGCCAGCAAGCAGGTAGCAATGAAAGTAGGAATCTTTCTTTTTAACCCTGTAAGGGGGTGGTGCACTGTACCCGAAGATACTGCCATATCGGGTCAATGCATAGGGCGACGGAAGCAAGCTTCGAAATCGGCCCCCGTTCTCAAAAATCCATTTAATATATGGTCCCCAGATAGGGGACGTATCAGATATTAAACTGATAAGAACAGATTTTTTTTTAACTTGACTACCCTTACGGGGGCAACTTTATTAAAAATTAAATAATGTTAACAAAGTTGTGCAAATATGTCAATAAATACAGTTACATATAAATAACATATTTACAACATATTAAAACATAAAATGGGCACTTGGTGGCTTTACAAGATAGAATTCCATTCTTTTAAAAACCATTTTCTAGATAAAAGCGGAAATCTCTTCTTGTCTAAAAGATAGTACTGGTACATTTCATAAAAACAGATAGATAAAATGTCCTTCACAGATAAAACCTCATGCTTGAACAATAAAATATTCCTGGCCTTCCACAGAGCTGCCTTCACACAGTTTATGATCTTCCATGCAATAGTCTCTTGAGTCCGTGTTGGGCATTCCAGGCAACCATAAAAAACCACTGCAATATTTAAGTCTTTTAGTCCAGTTATCCTTTTTACCAGAGGGAGTATCTTTGTCCATATTTTCTGCGAGTAAAAACAAGTCCATATTAGATGGTGCACGGTCTCCTCTTGTCGGCATCCCTCCCTCGGGCAGGTTGCAGAGTTGGATAATCCTCTTCGGTGCTGGAATGCCCGGCATGGAAGACACTCGTGTGCGCAGCTCCAGGCCAGGTCCTTCTGTGAATTAAAAAGATAATTAATACTCAACATCTTCCAAATCTGTATACACTTCTGTTCGTTAAAATTTTTGATGGGAGTCACGGTACTGGTTTCTTTTATTTCCTTTAGTAGTTTTTTGCTATTGCACAGATCCTGAACACTTTTACCTTTAAAATTATATAAGTTTAAAATTTTTCCTAAAATCATGTATTGAGGGGGTAAATTCAAAGAATAAGGGCAACTTAAAACTGTAGAAAACCAGCCGTTCCTCCGCATAAAATAACCAGTATTAAAACGAACAAAATAAGACCAGTAGCTATCTTTAAAAACAGTAGTAAAACACATGCTAAAAAACTTTATTAAAAGGAAAGCTTTAAAATCTGGAAAATCCTTACCGCCCCTGGAGTTCGGTTTTATCACAATTTGTCTCTTTAATTTTTCGCTCTTAGAACTCCAAAAGAAAGTAAAACAAGCTTTTGTTATTTTCTTTAGAACCATTTCGGGGGGTGGGAAAACCAGACTTAAATACAATAAAATAGGTAAAAGCACCATTTTTGTAATTAAAACCTTCCCTTCCATTGTAAGTTCTCGCATGTTCCACATACATATTTTCTTATTTATTTTTTGAGCCACCAAGTCCCAGCTATTAAAACCATTATTAGACTCGTCAAAGGAGACACCTAAAATCTGCACCGACTCAGACACAGGGACGGGCACATCATACAAAGGCATTCCGCCTATGTTTAAAATGTTACTTTTGTTAAAATTGACTTTAAAACCGGAGGCACAATTAAAATATTGAATCTGTTTTAGCGTCTTCTGAAGCGATGGGGTGTCCCTGCAAAACACCGCAACATCGTCCATGTACCCCACTACCTTCGCCTCTAGTCCCCCTCCTCCTGGCAGGGGGACTCCATGGATCTGCTTATCCTTTCGTATTGTACATAAAAGAGGCTCTATTGCGCAAATGAAGAGTAGTGGGGACAAGGGACACCCCTGCTTCACTCCGGAATTTAAAATCACGCCCTGTGTCTTAAAACCATTTACTAAAATTTTACTAGTACAGTTATCATAAAAAGCTCTAAGAGACAATAAAAAGCCATCAGGTATACCCATTTTCTCTAAAACCTTAAAAAGATAAAAATGTGACACCCTGTCGAAAGCTTTTTCAAAATCTATGGATAAAACCGCCAGCTTTCCTTTTCTTAATTTGGTGTCGCTAATTACATCCTTTAAAAGGTTTAGGTTCTCCCATAAACTCCTCCCAGGCACCCCACAGACTTGGTTTGTATGAATTATTTTATGGATTACGTTCTTTAAGCGGTTAGCACACAGTTTCGCCATTATTTTATAGTCGCAGTTCAGAAGGGTGATTGGTCTCCAGTTTTTGAGTTCCGACCGGTCTCCCTTTTTGAATAGCAGGGAGACATCACCCTTCTTCCATGAGCCTGGGAGGATTTTAGACTTAAAGACTTCCGTAAAAAGGGAGAACAAATCTTCTTTTAAAATACCATAAAAAGTAACATAAAATTCAATGGGTATACCATCCGGCCCAGGCACTTTACCTGTTTTAAAACTCTTGACGGTCTCTAAAATCTCCTGCTCTGAAATATTCTGCAATAAAAAAGACTGTGAGACAGGATCTAAAAAATTGGTGATCTCCTTTAACGAGTCATTCATAAAACATTCATCAATGTGTTTTACATTAAAAAGATCCGCATAAAACTCTTGCACCTTTTTTAAAATACCCTGTACATCATTCACTCCTTCAATGTTTTCTATTAACCTTCTATTTTCATGTATTTTCTTAAAAAAATACCTGGAGCAGGTCTCGTTTTCCTCAAGATGCTGTATTCGAGACCTAAAGATAATTTCTTTTCCTTTCTGCTCCAGGCACTTAGTTATTTCTTTTTTAAGATCATGTACCTCCTTCTCCACCTCCATCCCATGTGCTCTGAATTTGTACAGGGTTTGCAGACGAGTATTTAGGATATTATAAAATTCACGTTTTTCTTTAGCTTTCCTAACCCCAACACGGATAAAAAATTATTTTATTTTTAGTTTCATTTTTTCCCACCAGATACTGGTGGGAGTGTTGGGGTCTTTTGCTCGTCTGCATTCCTTGTAAAAGGTGATAAAATCTGATAAAACCTGCGGATCTTCTAAAAGGGACACGTTTAACTTCCAGGCATTCCTACCAGTTCTCCTTTTAAAATCACTTTTAACTTTAAAATACAATAATTTATGGTCAGAAAAAACATTGGTAAAAAGATCACAGTTAAAAGGCAGTACTTGATAAGAACAAAAAATAAAATCTATCCTGGAGCTACAGCTTGCATTGCTCCAGGTAACACCGTCTTCCTCTGGTACGTTAAAATTACATTTTTTAAAAACATCAGTGAGATTAAAATCTAAAATCAAGTTTTTTAACATAAAAGACGTCTTATCATAGTTCCTACTCACTGCGTTCGAAAAACGGCGTTCTCCCCTTAAAATACAATTAAAATCACCTGATAAAACAAGAGGACTAGAATTGTTAATAAAAAGGGGTAAAATCTCCAACATTTTTATTCTTTCATTCTTATCAGGAGAACCATAAAAATTTAAAAACTGCCATTTAATACCATTAATAAAAGCGCTGACCAATAAAATTCTGCCTGGTAAAATTTCGTTAAAACTCTCAATTAAAACGTTCCCTTTAAAAAGTATGGCGACCCCTGCTGATCTGGACTCATTTGATCCAGACCAGACTGATGGACCGTGCACCCAATCATCTTCATATTCTTTATAATTTAATCTGTGCGGGATGCCACATTCCTGCAGGAAAAGGACGGAAGCAGCAAAAACCGACAAGTAATTAAATAGGGCAACCCTTCTTACTCTGGCGCTCACACTTCTCACGTTCAAGGACAGACCGGACAACTCAGCCATGGGAATGTACAAGAAAACGTCTTACACCTCTGATTCCCCCTCCGAAGCCTCATACCCCCCAAAATCTGACTCAACTGTACGCATAGAGGAAGCAGGAGAGGAGGCACCATCACTCAGCCGACCCCCCTCCTCCATCATGATTGAGGCATAGTTGTTCTCGGGCATCCTGGCAATCAGGGCTCCAGACTCATTGGGTTCTTCCACCTCTTGCCCCTCCATAGGGGTCGGGTGTTCACTTAGTTCCGTCTCTGGTACCTCAGAGACGGTCACCCCTGAAACCTCCTCCTGGCAGGGAGGAGGGGGGGTATCCCCTATGGGGACCTGTGGAGGAACGTCACTTGGGTTCCCTGCATCCGCAGGTACTTCCATCGGCTCCCCCTGGACCGCCTCCGAATAGAGTCTTCTGGAGCCCCTCCGCCTTTTAACCTTCACCTCTCCACCCGGATCATCGCTCTCAGGGGGACCCTGAGCCAGAGGTTGCTGAGGAGCGGATTCGGCCGCCGTCCGCTCCTCTCTTAACCCAGCATGCTCCTGGGGGCCAGTTTTTTCACCACTTGCACGTTTTTTGGCCATCCTCTGCTCTTTAGGGTCCCCTCCTTTTGCCTGAGGGGGGTCTTTCTCCTTCTCCATCTCACCGCTTACCTCTTGTGGGGGGGTAATCACTGGCTCTGCTTGCCTCGGCTGGTGTCCCGGTTGCTGTCCTTGCTGCCTCCAGGGTTGCCACTGCTGCTCCGTCCTATGTCTGTGGGGACAAGAGGAGAAAAGGTGACCGAATTGTTGACAGAAATTGCACCTCCCTCCTCTTGTGCATTTCTCTGTCTCGTGCTGTGTGCTACCACATTTTTTGCATGTACTTTCACAGTTTTCTTTTGTGTGTCCATATCTGTGACACTTCCTGCAGTAGCTTGGCATCCCCGCATAAAAGAGGTCGCCACACATATTATTTATTTTAAAACGAGCTGGTGGTAGTTGTATTCCCCCTGGCAATCTGTCATCTTTTTTGCATGTAACCTGAAATCTCCACTTAGATGTCCAGATGCCACAGCTGTTCATGATTTTTCCTCTGCACTCAACCTTACTAAAATAGACTTGTAAAAACAACTCAACATCGTGTAGGTTGGCGAAAGGGGAATACATCTTTACTACCACCAGCTTAATATCGTCTAGAACGTGCTCAATAATCCGGACACCCTGAAGCTTTTTGTCTTTACTCGCAGCAGCTCTGGTAACAAAATCTCTGTGGATGCCATTTTGTGTGAACGTCACATCAAAAATTTTACGCTTCGGGTAGTCCTGGATTGCCAATATCTCGCCCTTCTGTATTCCGAAAACTCCTCCGAGCACGTCCTCTACTACGAATTTCAAATCGTCCGCCCTTTTGGTATCATCCGTGAGAATGACTCTCACGGTGTTTTTGATCCTTGCGTATGCCGGCACAGAACCTGGATCCGGATCATCATCCATGGTTCTAACCTCTCTCCACCCGAAGGTCTTGAGAGGCGATCGCTACTCGTTACCCTGGGACTAGGCCCTCTCCCCAATAGCAACAAGTGGGTGAAGCCCAGGCAATAAACCTGGGCGATCCCACAAGGCCGAGGAGAGGGGTACCCGAGTACCTTCTGACCAGATCTCCTGTATTACTACACTTGATCTTAGCCAAAAGGCCGAGAAGCGATAACCGTGAAAGGGGCGGGCCCAACAAGGTCCCCTTCATGGGCACTATCACTGCTTGCTGTCAGGGAGGCTGCCAGACAATTTTCCATGCACACTCTGGGCTGGGGGGCAGTCAACCACCAGTACACACAGCAGAACCTAAACCCATACCATTATTGCTAAGCAGCAAGACAGGGGCCCATTGCACTCCCACGGGGCCTTTTTAAATGCAATCCATAACCCGGATTTGCCAGGAACCCTTCTTACTCCTCCTACTTGCATGTGACACTGGGCTTAGGATCTGCATAGGAAACACACACACAAGCACACACCTACCTTTGTTGCCTGCAGATGCCTCCTTGGCTGTCCCCAAACGGTATCAAACCAACACCCACGGGAAGCTGTAAGCATAGAGGACATGCCTGCACCCCATTGGACTTACCTGTGTGGGTTAAATCCGGGTTATTTGACAACCTATGGCGGTGATGGTTCTGCTCAGGCAGAGCAGTGCTGATGCTCCTCATAAAGCTGTCGCTGCTGTGAAGGTTCTAGGTGACATCACAAATCCCTTTGGTTACATACACAACAAAGCTGGGTTGTTGTTGTTTACACTCTGCAAGGCCTGTGGAAGTGAGTGACATCATAGCACTGTAGTTCTGAGGGTTCAAGATGGATGCAACAATCTCCTGTTGCTTCTATGAAGGCCGTAATAGACGACATCACCAAACAGCTCCATAGTCACATACACAGCAAAGGAGAGATGTTGTTTACACCTAGTGATGTCAGTGGTATTGAGTGACATCACAGCACAGTGCTAAGGCTCCTGGGCCTGGACACAGCAGCGGCTGCAATATCTCAACGGAGAATACGTTTATATCTATGTGTGTGTGTGCGCATATATATATATATATATATATATATATATATATATATATATTTCTCCGCCGAAATCACTTTTAAACCCATTTCCACCTTTTTTTCCCTTCTCTTCCTCTTACTTTTTTTTCACGTTTTTTTAAGTTTTTCTCCTTTTCGCCTCTTTTCTGGGCGTATTATTCTTCTTTTTCTTCTTTTTTTTCGTCTAATGCATACCCCATCAGTGCAGCAATGCTTATTCAATACCGCCAGCAGATGGAGACACTGGGGGATAATTTTCTAAGGATTTATACTGATTTTTCCTGTCTGAATTTGTCGCACAGAAAGTTGCAGGCCAAATATGTGTGACATTTCTGCGACTTTAGCTTCTAGAGCATTTTTACAACATTATACATAGGTGCTGAATACATAAAAAGCGACTGTTCAGCGACAGACAAGTCGCATCGGCTGAAAGTAGGCCAGAATGTCAGTCCATGTTGGAGCAGGTTTAGATACAGTCTAAAGCATAGATCTCAAAGTCTGTGCACAGAATTTAGCAAGGGCCTCGCACCTTCTGATGCATCAGGTAGGTGCACAATAGCATAGCCTAACCCTCTGTACTTTGGTCTATATTGATGCGGGACATAGACAGCCAGCTGATGACCAATCCATTAGTGCAATGGATGGCTGGAAGCATTTGTCTTTGCCTTTGCAATACCACAGAAGCAATGCATGGTCAATGTACAGCAATGACACACCTGTGTGAACAGCCAGGAGACCCCCCCCCCCATGTTATGTTACATAGTTACATAGTTAGTACGGTCGAAAAAAGACATATGTCCATCACGTTCAACCAGGGAATTAAGGGGTAGGGGTGTGGCGCGATATTGGGGAAGGGATGAGATTTTATATTTCTTCATAAGCATTAATCTTATTTTGTCAATTAGGAACATTCAGCACCCACCCGCTATCAAGGCAGCTGCCTATCATGTCATGCCCTACCTGCACAGGTGTGCTGGCTACTCAAATGATCCAATTAAGGAGGCCATTTAGTCAGCAGCAGCAGAAGTCCTGTGCCTGGACGCTCCAACAGGGGCCAGACACAAGCAGAAGCAGAAGCAGCAGAAGCAGCAGCAGCACCACCTTTTGTTTTTTGGCTGCAGCAGCAGCAAGGCCCACAGGGCTGGCTAGCTGGCTAGCCAGCAAGCAGGTAGCAATGAAAGTAGGAATCTTTCTTTTTAACCCTGTAAGGGGGTGGTGCACTGTACCCGAAGATACTGCCATATCGGGTCAATGCATAGGGCGACGGAAGCAAGCTTCGAAATCGGCCCCCGTTCTCAAAAATCCATTTAATATATGGTCCCCAGATAGGGGACGTATCAGATATTAAACTGATAAGAACAGATACTACACTTGATCTTAGCCAAAAGGCCGAGAAGCGATAACCGTGAAAGGGGCGGGCCCAACAAGGTCCCCTTCATGGGCACTATCACTGCTTGCTGTCAGGGAGGCTGCCAGACAATTTTCCATGCACACTCTGGGCTGGGGGGCAGTCAACCACCAGTACACACAGCAGAACCTAAACCCATACCATTATTGCTAAGCAGCAAGACAGGGGCCCATTGCACTCCCACGGGGCCTTTTTAAATGCAATCCATAACCCGGATTTGCCAGGAACCCTTCTTACTCCTCCTACTTGCATGTGACACTGGGCTTAGGATCTGCATAGGAAACACACACACAAGCACACACCTACCTTTGTTGCCTGCAGATGCCTCCTTGGCTGTCCCCAAACGGTATCAAACCAACACCCACGGGAAGCTGTAAGCATAGAGGACATGCCTGCACCCCATTGGACTTACCTGTGTGGGGACTTACCTGTGTGGGTTAAATCCGGGTTATTTGACAACCTATGGCGGTGATGGTTCTGCTCAGGCAGAGCAGTGCTGATGCTCCTCATAAAGCTGTCGCTGCTGTGAAGGTTCTAGGTGACATCACAAATCCCTTTGGTTACATACACAACAAAGCTGGGTTGTTGTTGTTTACACTCTGCAAGGCCTGTGGAAGTGAGTGACATCATAGCACTGTAGTTCTGAGGGTTCAAGATGGATGCAACAATCTCCTGTTGCTTCTATGAAGGCCGTAATAGACGACATCACCAAACAGCTCCATAGTCACATACACAGCAAAGGAGAGATGTTGTTTACACCTAGTGATGTCAGTGGTATTGAGTGACATCACAGCACAGTGCTAAGGCTCCTGGGCCTGGACACAGCAGCGGCTGCAATATCTCAACGGAGAATACGTTTATATCTATGTGTGTGTGTGCGCATATATATATATATATATATATATATATATATATATATATATATATTTCTCCGCCGAAATCACTTTTAAACCCATTTCCACCTTTTTTTCCCTTCTCTTCCTCTTACTTTTTTTTCACGTTTTTTTACGTTTTTCTCCTTTTCGCCTCTTTTCTGGGCGTATTATTCTTCTTTTTCTTCTTTTTTTTCGTCTAATGCATACCCCATCAGTGCAGCAATGCTTATTCAATACCGCCAGCAGATGGAGACACTGGGGGATAATTTTCTAAGGATTTATACTGATTTTTCCTGTCTGAATTTGTCGCACAGAAAGTTGCAGGCCAAATATGTGTGACATTTCTGCGACTTTAGCTTCTAGAGCATTTTTACAACATTATACATAGGTGCTGAATACATAAAAAGCGACTGTTCAGCGACAGACAAGTCGCATCGGCTGAAAGTAGGCCAGAATGTCAGTCCATGTTGGAGCAGGTTTAGATACAGTCTAAAGCATAGATCTCAAAGTCTGTGCACAGAATTTAGCAAGGGGCCTCGCACCTTCTGATGCATCAGGTAGGTGCACAATAGCATAGCCTAACCCTCTGTACTTTGGTCTATATTGATGCGGGACATAGACAGCCAGCTGATGACCAATCCATTAGTGCAATGGATGGCTGGAAGCATTTGTCTTTGCCTTTGCAATACCACAGAAGCAATGCATGGTCAATGTACAGCAATGACACACCTGTGTGAACAGCCAGGAGACCCCCCCCCCCATGTTATGTTACATAGTTACATAGTTAGTACGGTCGAAAAAAGACATATGTCCATCACGTTCAACCAGGGAATTAAGGGGTAGGGGTGTGGCGCGATATTGGGGAAGGGATGAGATTTTATATTTCTTCATAAGCATTAATCTTATTTTGTCAATTAGGAACATTCAGCACCCACCCGCTATCAAGGCAGCTGCCTATCATGTCATGCCCTACCTGCACAGGTGTGCTGGCTACTCAAATGATCCAATTAAGGAGGCCATTTAGTCAGCAGCAGCAGAAGTCCTGTGCCTGGACGCTCCAACAGGGGCCAGACACAAGCAGAAGCAGAAGCAGCAGAAGCAGCAGCAGCACCACCTTTTGTTTTTTGGCTGCAGCAGCAGCAAGGCCCACAGGGCTGGCTAGCTGGCTAGCCAGCAAGCAGGTAGCAATGAAAGTAGGAATCTTTCTTTTTAACCCTGTAAGGGGGTGGTGCACTGTACCCGAAGATACTGCCATATCGGGTCAATGCATAGGGCGACGGAAGCAAGCTTCGAAATCGGCCCCCGTTCTCAAAAATCCATTTAATATATGGTCCCCAGATAGGGGACGTATCAGATATTAAACTGATAAGAACAGATACTACACTTGATCTTAGCCAAAAGGCCGAGAAGCGATAACCGTGAAAGGGGCGGGCCCAACAAGGTCCCCTTCATGGGCACTATCACTGCTTGCTGTCAGGGAGGCTGCCAGACAATTTTCCATGCACACTCTGGGCTGGGGGGCAGTCAACCACCAGTACACACAGCAGAACCTAAACCCATACCATTATTGCTAAGCAGCAAGACAGGGGCCCATTGCACTCCCACGGGGCCTTTTTAAATGCAATCCATAACCCGGATTTGCCAGGAACCCTTCTTACTCCTCCTACTTGCATGTGACACTGGGCTTAGGATCTGCATAGGAAACACACACACAAGCACACACCTACCTTTGTTGCCTGCAGATGCCTCCTTGGCTGTCCCCAAACGGTATCAAACCAACACCCACGGGAAGCTGTAAGCATAGAGGACATGCCTGCACCCCATTGGACTTACCTGTGTGGGTTAAATCCGGGTTATTTGACAACCTATGGCGGTGATGGTTCTGCTCAGGCAGAGCAGTGCTGATGCTCCTCATAAAGCTGTCGCTGCTGTGAAGGTTCTAGGTGACATCACAAATCCCTTTGGTTACATACACAACAAAGCTGGGTTGTTGTTGTTTACACTCTGCAAGGCCTGTGGAAGTGAGTGACATCATAGCACTGTAGTTCTGAGGGTTCAAGATGGATGCAACAATCTCCTGTTGCTTCTATGAAGGCCGTAATAGACGACATCACCAAACAGCTCCATAGTCACATACACAGCAAAGGAGAGATGTTGTTTACACCTAGTGATGTCAGTGGTATTGAGTGACATCACAGCACAGTGCTAAGGCTCCTGGGCCTGGACACAGCAGCGGCTGCAATATCTCAACGGAGAATACGTTTATATCTATGTGTGTGTGTGCGCATATATATATATATATATATATATATATATATATATATATATATATTTCTCCGCCGAAATCACTTTTAAACCCATTTCCACCTTTTTTTCCCTTCTCTTCCTCTTACTTTTTTTTCACGTTTTTTTACGTTTTTCTCCTTTTCGCCTCTTTTCTGGGCGTATTATTCTTCTTTTTCTTCTTTTTTTTCGTCTAATGCATACCCCATCAGTGCAGCAATGCTTATTCAATACCGCCAGCAGATGGAGACACTGGGGGATAATTTTCTAAGGATTTATACTGATTTTTCCTGTCTGAATTTGTCGCACAGAAAGTTGCAGGCCAAATATGTGTGACATTTCTGCGACTTTAGCTTCTAGAGCATTTTTACAACATTATACATAGGTGCTGAATACATAAAAAGCGACTGTTCAGCGACAGACAAGTCGCATCGGCTGAAAGTAGGCCAGAATGTCAGTCCATGTTGGAGCAGGTTTAGATACAGTCTAAAGCATAGATCTCAAAGTCTGTGCACAGAATTTAGCAAGGGCCTCGCACCTTCTGATGCATCAGGTAGGTGCACAATAGCATAGCCTAACCCTCTGTACTTTGGTCTATATTGATGCGGGACATAGACAGCCAGCTGATGACCAATCCATTAGTGCAATGGATGGCTGGAAGCATTTGTCTTTGCCTTTGCAATACCACAGAAGCAATGCATGGTCAATGTACAGCAATGACACACCTGTGTGAACAGCCAGGAGACCCCCCCCCCCCCCCCATGTTATGTTACATAGTTACATAGTTAGTACGGTCGAAAAAAGACATATGTCCATCACGTTCAACCAGGGAATTAAGGGGTAGGGGTGTGGCGCGATATTGGGGAAGGGATGAGATTTTATATTTCTTCATAAGCATTAATCTTATTTTGTCAATTAGGAACATTCAGCACCCACCCGCTATCAAGGCAGCTGCCTATCATGTCATGCCCTACCTGCACAGGTGTGCTGGCTACTCAAATGATCCAATTAAGGAGGCCATTTAGTCAGCAGCAGCAGAAGTCCTGTGCCTGGACGCTCCAACAGGGGCCAGACACAAGCAGAAGCAGAAGCAGCAGAAGCAGCAGCAGCACCACCTTTTGTTTTTTGGCTGCAGCAGCAGCAAGGCCCACAGGGCTGGCTAGCTGGCTAGCCAGCAAGCAGGTAGCAATGAAAGTAGGAATCTTTCTTTTTAACCCTGTAAGGGGGTGGTGCACTGTACCCGAAGATACTGCCATATCGGGTCAATGCATAGGGCGACGGAAGCAAGCTTCGAAATCGGCCCCCGTTCTCAAAAATCCATTTAATATATGGTCCCCAGATAGGGGACGTATCAGATATTAAACTGATAAGAACAGATACTACACTTGATCTTAGCCAAAAGGCCGAGAAGCGATAACCGTGAAAGGGGCGGGCCCAACAAGGTCCCCTTCATGGGCACTATCACTGCTTGCTGTCAGGGAGGCTGCCAGACAATTTTCCATGCACACTCTGGGCTGGGGGGCAGTCAACCACCAGTACACACAGCAGAACCTAAACCCATACCATTATTGCTAAGCAGCAAGACAGGGGCCCATTGCACTCCCACGGGGCCTTTTTAAATGCAATCCATAACCCGGATTTGCCAGGAACCCTTCTTACTCCTCCTACTTGCATGTGACACTGGGCTTAGGATCTGCATAGGAAACACACACACAAGCACACACCTACCTTTGTTGCCTGCAGATGCCTCCTTGGCTGTCCCCAAACGGTATCAAACCAACACCCACGGGAAGCTGTAAGCATAGAGGACATGCCTGCACCCCATTGGACTTACCTGTGTGGGTTAAATCCGGGTTATTTGACAACCTATGGCGGTGATGGTTCTGCTCAGGCAGAGCAGTGCTGATGCTCCTCATAAAGCTGTCGCTGCTGTGAAGGTTCTAGGTGACATCACAAATCCCTTTGGTTACATACACAACAAAGCTGGGTTGTTGTTGTTTACACTCTGCAAGGCCTGTGGAAGTGAGTGACATCATAGCACTGTAGTTCTGAGGGTTCAAGATGGATGCAACAATCTCCTGTTGCTTCTATGAAGGCCGTAATAGACGACATCACCAAACAGCTCCATAGTCACATACACAGCAAAGGAGAGATGTTGTTTACACCTAGTGATGTCAGTGGTATTGAGTGACATCACAGCACAGTGCTAAGGCTCCTGGGCCTGGACACAGCAGCGGCTGCAATATCTCAACGGAGAATACGTTTATATCTATGTGTGTGTGTGCGCATATATATATATATATATATATATATATATATATATATATATATATATTTCTCCGCCGAAATCACTTTTAAACCCATTTCCACCTTTTTTTCCCTTCTCTTCCTCTTACTTTTTTTTCACGTTTTTTTACGTTTTTCTCCTTTTCGCCTCTTTTCTGGGCGTATTATTCTTCTTTTTCTTCTTTTTTTTCGTCTAATGCATACCCCATCAGTGCAGCAATGCTTATTCAATACCGCCAGCAGATGGAGACACTGGGGGATAATTTTCTAAGGATTTATACTGATTTTTCCTGTCTGAATTTGTCGCACAGAAAGTTGCAGGCCAAATATGTGTGACATTTCTGCGACTTTAGCTTCTAGAGCATTTTTACAACATTATACATAGGTGCTGAATACATAAAAAGCGACTGTTCAGCGACAGACAAGTCGCATCGGCTGAAAGTAGGCCAGAATGTCAGTCCATGTTGGAGCAGGTTTAGATACAGTCTAAAGCATAGATCTCAAAGTCTGTGCACAGAATTTAGCAAGGGCCTCGCACCTTCTGATGCATCAGGTAGGTGCACAATAGCATAGCCTAACCCTCTGTACTTTGGTCTATATTGATGCGGGACATAGACAGCCAGCTGATGACCAATCCATTAGTGCAATGGATGGCTGGAAGCATTTGTCTTTGCCTTTGCAATACCACAGAAGCAATGCATGGTCAATGTACAGCAATGACACACCTGTGTGAACAGCCAGGAGACCCCCCCCCCCCCCCCATGTTATGTTACATAGTTACATAGTTAGTACGGTCGAAAAAAGACATATGTCCATCACGTTCAACCAGGGAATTAAGGGGTAGGGGTGTGGCGCGATATTGGGGAAGGGATGAGATTTTATATTTCTTCATAAGCATTAATCTTATTTTGTCAATTAGGAACATTCAGCACCCACCCGCTATCAAGGCAGCTGCCTATCATGTCATGCCCTACCTGCACAGGTGTGCTGGCTACTCAAATGATCCAATTAAGGAGGCCATTTAGTCAGCAGCAGCAGAAGTCCTGTGCCTGGACGCTCCAACAGGGGCCAGACACAAGCAGAAGCAGAAGCAGCAGAAGCAGCAGCAGCACCACCTTTTGTTTTTTGGCTGCAGCAGCAGCAAGGCCCACAGGGCTGGCTAGCTGGCTAGCCAGCAAGCAGGTAGCAATGAAAGTAGGAATCTTTCTTTTTAACCCTGTAAGGGGGTGGTGCACTGTACCCGAAGATACTGCCATATCGGGTCAATGCATAGGGCGACGGAAGCAAGCTTCGAAATCGGCCCCCGTTCTCAAAAATCCATTTAATATATGGTCCCCAGATAGGGGACGTATCAGATATTAAACTGATAAGAACAGATACTACACTTGATCTTAGCCAAAAGGCCGAGAAGCGATAACCGTGAAAGGGGCGGGCCCAACAAGGTCCCCTTCATGGGCACTATCACTGCTTGCTGTCAGGGAGGCTGCCAGACAATTTTCCATGCACACTCTGGGCTGGGGGGCAGTCAACCACCAGTACACACAGCAGAACCTAAACCCATACCATTATTGCTAAGCAGCAAGACAGGGGCCCATTGCACTCCCACGGGGCCTTTTTAAATGCAATCCATAACCCGGATTTGCCAGGAACCCTTCTTACTCCTCCTACTTGCATGTGACACTGGGCTTAGGATCTGCATAGGAAACACACACACAAGCACACACCTACCTTTGTTGCCTGCAGATGCCTCCTTGGCTGTCCCCAAACGGTATCAAACCAACACCCACGGGAAGCTGTAAGCATAGAGGACATGCCTGCACCCCATTGGACTTACCTGTGTGGGTTAAATCCGGGTTATTTGACAACCTATGGCGGTGATGGTTCTGCTCAGGCAGAGCAGTGCTGATGCTCCTCATAAAGCTGTCGCTGCTGTGAAGGTTCTAGGTGACATCACAAATCCCTTTGGTTACATACACAACAAAGCTGGGTTGTTGTTGTTTACACTCTGCAATGCCTGTGGAAGTGAGTGACATCATAGCACTGTAGTTCTGAGGGTTCAAGATGGATGCAACAATCTCCTGTTGCTTCTATGAAGGCCGTAATAGACGACATCACCAAACAGCTCCATAGTCACATACACAGCAAAGGAGAGATGTTGTTTACACCTAGTGATGTCAGTGGTATTGAGTGACATCACAGCACAGTGCTAAGGCTCCTGGGCCTGGACACAGCAGCGGCTGCAATATCTCAACGGAGAATACGTTTATATCTATGTGTGTGTGTGCGCATATATATATATATATATATATATATATATATATATATATATATATATTCTCCGCCGAAATCACTTTTAAACCCATTTCCACCTTTTTTTCCCTTCTCTTCCTCTTACTTTTTTTTCACGTTTTTTTACGTTTTTCTCCTTTTCGCCTCTTTTCTGGGCGTATTATTCTTCTTTTTCTTCTTTTTTTTCGTCTAATGCATACCCCATCAGTGCAGCAATGCTTATTCAATACCGCCAGCAGATGGAGACACTGGGGGATAATTTTCTAAGGATTTATACTGATTTTTCCTGTCTGAATTTGTCGCACAGAAAGTTGCAGGCCAAATATGTGTGACATTTCTGCGACTTTAGCTTCTAGAGCATTTTTACAACATTATACATAGGTGCTGAATACATAAAAAGCGACTGTTCAGCGACAGACAAGTCGCATCGGCTGAAAGTAGGCCAGAATGTCAGTCCATGTTGGAGCAGGTTTAGATACAGTCTAAAGCATAGATCTCAAAGTCTGTGCACAGAATTTAGCAAGGGCCTCGCACCTTCTGATGCATCAGGTAGGTGCACAATAGCATAGCCTAACCCTCTGTACTTTGGTCTATATTGATGCGGGACATAGACAGCCAGCTGATGACCAATCCATTAGTGCAATGGATGGCTGGAAGCATTTGTCTTTGCCTTTGCAATACCACAGAAGCAATGCATGGTCAATGTACAGCAATGACACACCTGTGTGAACAGCCAGGAGACCCCCCCCCCCCCATGTTATGTTACATAGTTACATAGTTAGTACGGTCGAAAAAAGACATATGTCCATCACGTTCAACCAGGGAATTAAGGGGTAGGGGTGTGGCGCGATATTGGGGAAGGGATGAGATTTTATATTTCTTCATAAGCATTAATCTTATTTTGTCAATTAGGAACATTCAGCACCCACCCGCTATCAAGGCAGCTGCCTATCATGTCATGCCCTACCTGCACAGGTGTGCTGGCTACTCAAATGATCCAATTAAGGAGGCCATTTAGTCAGCAGCAGCAGAAGTCCTGTGCCTGGACGCTCCAACAGGGGCCAGACACAAGCAGAAGCAGAAGCAGCAGAAGCAGCAGCAGCACCACCTTTTGTTTTTTGGCTGCAGCAGCAGCAAGGCCCACAGGGCTGGCTAGCTGGCTAGCCAGCAAGCAGGTAGCAATGAAAGTAGGAATCTTTCTTTTTAACCCTGTAAGGGGGTGGTGCACTGTACCCGAAGATACTGCCATATCGGGTCAATGCATAGGGCGACGGAAGCAAGCTTCGAAATCGGCCCCCGTTCTCAAAAATCCATTTAATATATGGTCCCCAGATAGGGGACGTATCAGATATTAAACTGATAAGAACAGATACTACACTTGATCTTAGCCAAAAGGCCGAGAAGCGATAACCGTGAAAGGGGCGGGCCCAACAAGGTCCCCTTCATGGGCACTATCACTGCTTGCTGTCAGGGAGGCTGCCAGACAATTTTCCATGCACACTCTGGGCTGGGGGGCAGTCAACCACCAGTACACACAGCAGAACCTAAACCCATACCATTATTGCTAAGCAGCAAGACAGGGGCCCATTGCACTCCCACGGGGCCTTTTTAAATGCAATCCATAACCCGGATTTGCCAGGAACCCTTCTTACTCCTCCTACTTGCATGTGACACTGGGCTTAGGATCTGCATAGGAAACACACACACAAGCACACACCTACCTTTGTTGCCTGCAGATGCCTCCTTGGCTGTCCCCAAACGGTATCAAACCAACACCCACGGGAAGCTGTAAGCATAGAGGACATGCCTGCACCCCATTGGACTTACCTGTGTGGGTTAAATCCGGGTTATTTGACAACCTATGGCGGTGATGGTTCTGCTCAGGCAGAGCAGTGCTGATGCTCCTCATAAAGCTGTCGCTGCTGTGAAGGTTCTAGGTGACATCACAAATCCCTTTGGTTACATACACAACAAAGCTGGGTTGTTGTTGTTTACACTCTGCAAGGCCTGTGGAAGTGAGTGACATCATAGCACTGTAGTTCTGAGGGTTCAAGATGGATGCAACAATCTCCTGTTGCTTCTATGAAGGCCGTAATAGACGACATCACCAAACAGCTCCATAGTCACATACACAGCAAAGGAGAGATGTTGTTTACACCTAGTGATGTCAGTGGTATTGAGTGACATCACAGCACAGTGCTAAGGCTCCTGGGCCTGGACACAGCAGCGGCTGCAATATCTCAACGGAGAATACGTTTATATCTATGTGTGTGTGTGCGCATATATATATATATATATATATATATATATATATATATATATATATATTTCTCCGCCGAAATCACTTTTAAACCCATTTCCACCTTTTTTTCCCTTCTCTTCCTCTTACTTTTTTTTCACGTTTTTTTACGTTTTTCTCCTTTTCGCCTCTTTTCTGGGCGTATTATTCTTCTTTTTCTTCTTTTTTTTCGTCTAATGCATACCCCATCAGTGCAGCAATGCTTATTCAATACCGCCAGCAGATGGAGACACTGGGGGATAATTTTCTAAGGATTTATACTGATTTTTCCTGTCTGAATTTGTCGCACAGAAAGTTGCAGGCCAAATATGTGTGACATTTCTGCGACTTTAGCTTCTAGAGCATTTTTACAACATTATACATAGGTGCTGAATACATAAAAAGCGACTGTTCAGCGACAGACAAGTCGCATCGGCTGAAAGTAGGCCAGAATGTCAGTCCATGTTGGAGCAGGTTTAGATACAGTCTAAAGCATAGATCTCAAAGTCTGTGCACAGAATTTAGCAAGGGCCTCGCACCTTCTGATGCATCAGGTAGGTGCACAATAGCATAGCCTAACCCTCTGTACTTTGGTCTATATTGATGCGGGACATAGACAGCCAGCTGATGACCAATCCATTAGTGCAATGGATGGCTGGAAGCATTTGTCTTTGCCTTTGCAATACCACAGAAGCAATGCATGGTCAATGTACAGCAATGACACACCTGTGTGAACAGCCAGGAGACCCCCCCCCCCCCCCCCCCATGTTATGTTACATAGTTACATAGTTAGTACGGTCGAAAAAAGACATATGTCCATCACGTTCAACCAGGGAATTAAGGGGTAGGGGTGTGGCGCGATATTGGGGAAGGGATGAGATTTTATATTTCTTCATAAGCATTAATCTTATTTTGTCAATTAGGAACATTCAGCACTCACCCGCTATCAAGGCAGCTGCCTATCATGTCATGCCCTACCTGCACAGGTGTGCTGGCTACTCAAATGATCCAATTAAGGAGGCCATTTAGTCAGCAGCAGCAGAAGTCCTGTGCCTGGACGCTCCAACAGGGGCCAGACACAAGCAGAAGCAGAAGCAGCAGAAGCAGCAGCAGCACCACCTTTTGTTTTTTGGCTGCAGCAGCAGCAAGGCCCACAGGGCTGGCTAGCTGGCTAGCCAGCAAGCAGGTAGCAATGAAAGTAGGAATCTTTCTTTTTAACCCTGTAAGGGGGTGGTGCACTGTACCCGAAGATACTGCCATATCGGGTCAATGCATAGGGCGACGGAAGCAAGCTTCGAAATCGGCCCCCGTTCTCAAAAATCCATTTAATATATGGTCCCCAGATAGGGGACGTATCAGATATTAAACTGATAAGAACAGATACTACACTTGATCTTAGCC
This sequence comes from Hyla sarda, assembly GCF_029499605.1. NCBI lineage: Eukaryota > Metazoa > Chordata > Amphibia > Anura > Hylidae > Hyla > Hyla sarda. Next base: position 41,151 of record NW_026607901.1, on the reverse strand, counting down.
AAAAGGCCGAGAAGCGATAACCGTGAAAGGGGCGGGCCCAACAAGGTCCCCTTCATGGGCACTATCACTGCTTGCTGTCAGGGAGGCTGCCAGACAATTTTCCATGCACACTCTGGGCTGGGGGGCAGTCAACCACCAGTACACACAGCAGAACCTAAACCCATACCATTATTGCTAAGCAGCAAGACAGGGGCCCATTGCACTCCCACGGGGCCTTTTTAAATGCAATCCATAACCCGGATTTGCCAGGAACCCTTCTTACTCCTCCTACTTGCATGTGACACTGGGCTTAGGATCTGCATAGGAAACACACACACAAGCACACACCTACCTTTGTTGCCTGCAGATGCCTCCTTGGCTGTCCCCAAACGGTATCAAACCAACACCCACGGGAAGCTGTAAGCATAGAGGACATGCCTGCACCCCATTGGACTTACCTGTGTGGGTTAAATCCGGGTTATTTGACAACCTATGGCGGTGATGGTTCTGCTCAGGCAGAGCAGTGCTGATGCTCCTCATAAAGCTGTCGCTGCTGTGAAGGTTCTAGGTGACATCACAAATCCCTTTGGTTACATACACAACAAAGCTGGGTTGTTGTTGTTTACACTCTGCAAGGCCTGTGGAAGTGAGTGACATCATAGCACTGTAGTTCTGAGGGTTCAAGATGGATGCAACAATCTCCTGTTGCTTCTATGAAGGCCGTAATAGACGACATCACCAAACAGCTCCATAGTCACATACACAGCAAAGGAGAGATGTTGTTTACACCTAGTGATGTCAGTGGTATTGAGTGACATCACAGCACAGTGCTAAGGCTCCTGGGCCTGGACACAGCAGCGGCTGCAATATCTCAACGGAGAATACGTTTATATCTATGTGTGTGTGTGCGCATATATATATATATATATATATATATATATATATATATATATATTTCTCCGCCGAAATCACTTTTAAACCCATTTCCACCTTTTTTTCCCTTCTCTTCCTCTTACTTTTTTTTCACGTTTTTTTACGTTTTTCTCCTTTTCGCCTCTTTTCTGGGCGTATTATTCTTCTTTTTCTTCTTTTTTTTCGTCTAATGCATACCCCATCAGTGCAGCAATGCTTATTCAATACCGCCAGCAGATGGAGACACTGGGGGATAATTTTCTAAGGATTTATACTGATTTTTCCTGTCTGAATTTGTCGCACAGAAAGTTGCAGGCCAAATATGTGTGACATTTCTGCGACTTTAGCTTCTAGAGCATTTTTACAACATTATACATAGGTGCTGAATACATAAAAAGCGACTGTTCAGCGACAGACAAGTCGCATCGGCTGAAAGTAGGCCAGAATGTCAGTCCATGTTGGAGCAGGTTTAGATACAGTCTAAAGCATAGATCTCAAAGTCTGTGCACAGAATTTAGCAAGGGCCTCGCACCTTCTGATGCATCAGGTAGGTGCACAATAGCATAGCCTAACCCTCTGTACTTTGGTCTATATTGATGCGGGACATAGACAGCCAGCTGATGACCAATCCATTAGTGCAATGGATGGCTGGAAGCATTTGTCTTTGCCTTTGCAATACCACAGAAGCAATGCATGGTCAATGTACAGCAATGACACACCTGTGTGAACAGCCAGGAGACCCCCCCCCCCCCCCCCCCATGTTATGTTACATAGTTACATAGTTAGTACGGTCGAAAAAAGACATATGTCCATCACGTTCAACCAGGGAATTAAGGGGTAGGGGTGTGGCGCGATATTGGGGAAGGGATGAGATTTTATATTTCTTCATAAGCATTAATCTTATTTTGTCAATTAGGAACATTCAGCACCCACCCGCTATCAAGGCAGCTGCCTATCATGTCATGCCCTACCTGCACAGGTGTGCTGGCTACTCAAATGATCCAATTAAGGAGGCCATTTAGTCAGCAGCAGCAGAAGTCCTGTGCCTGGACGCTCCAACAGGGGCCAGACACAAGCAGAAGCAGAAGCAGCAGAAGCAGCAGCAGCACCACCTTTTGTTTTTTGGCTGCAGCAGCAGCAAGGCCCACAGGGCTGGCTAGCTGGCTAGCCAGCAAGCAGGTAGCAATGAAAGTAGGAATCTTTCTTTTTAACCCTGTAAGGGGGTGGTGCACTGTACCCGAAGATACTGCCATATCGGGTCAATGCATAGGGCGACGGAAGCAAGCTTCGAAATCGGCCCCCGTTCTCAAAAATCCATTTAATATATGGTCCCCAGATAGGGGACGTATCAGATATTAAACTGATAAGAACAGATTTTTTGATTGAAAGAGCTTTATTTTCCGTTCAGTCATTACAAGTCGTACAATAAATTACAGTCACACAAAGCATGATAGTACAATACACAGCAAAGGTTCCCTAAGCTATACATCGCACACCATGCTACTCTAACATTCAGCTCAATCCTGCAATAGAAAAGCACAAGAGATCAAACAAAAACCAAATAATACAATCTGTGATCGGGGTAGGGGTGTGGGCGACTATGTGGGGGTAGGGAGGGGGCGGATCACAGGGCCAAACTGTTGGGCTGTATCTTCAGGGAGACATGGGAGAAGGAGAGGGGTCTTCACTCCTCTTCTTCCTCATCAACGGCCGAGCTGTCCAAGATGTAATAGTCTCTAAGCAGGTTCTTGATGAACCTGCGGCAGTCCCGGACGGACATGTTTTCCCTGTTGATCACGAGGCGGTTCCTGGCAAGCCACACTGCGTCCTTAAAACAGTTCATAAGGCGCCAGGCCTCCTGGATGGCCTCCACGTCGTGGGTCCCAGGGAACAGGCCGTAAAGCACCGAATGGTACGATAGGCAGCTCCTGGGCACTGAGTCTCTGAGTTCATGTTCTAGGGCGTCCAACAGACCCTGTGCAAAGGGGCACTGCCAAAACACGTGGAAAGATGTTTCCTCCACGTAGGGGCAACGGGGGCAGTACCGGGTCTTGCACAGGTTGCGGGCATGCATGAATGACCTGAGAGAGAGACCTCCCATGACGGCCATCCACGACAAGTCCTTGTGTCCATTGGTAAGCCGCTTTGAGGCCACATTGTTCCAAACTGTCTCTGCAGTGGCTGCGGGGAGTCCCGGAACCAGCTCGGTCAAGTCCTTAGCTCGGATGAGCTTGTGGATTGTCTTCGGCTTCCATAGGTCTGGTTTCAGTCCTTCCAGCTGGTGCTCCCTCACAAACCGGACAACATCCCCATAGAACCAGGGAGTGTTCCAGTTGTAAGGGATGGAGCTGTCCCACTTGTCCCAGCCCAGCTGTCTCCAGAGGGGCATGAGAAGCAAGCGAGACATGGACCTGCCCGCTGAGCCAGTCTTTTCTACAAGAGTCCGCTGCACCGTGACACATGCAAAGGAGGCCCTCAGCAGAGCGGGGATGTCGGGTATTCCCTTCCCACCCTTGCGGGGTTCCTTGTACATCACGGTCCTCTTGACTCTGTCCATTTTGCCCCAGACGAAGCCAAACACTGTCCGGGTGATGGCCTTGCAAACGGTGGTATGGGGAGGCCAGGCCTGTGCGGTATATTGGAGCACAGGCAAAACTTCACTCCGCAGGACAAGTGCCTTGCCTTCCATCGTGAGCTTTCTGGAGCTCCACAGTCCGATCTTCGAGTTTATCCTTCCTAGTCGGTCTTGCCAAGACTTAAGGGCCGCTCCTTCCTTCCCGAACCAGACTCCAAGAATTTGAATGAAGTCCGGCTTGACAGCAAAGGGGAAGGGGGCGGAAGAAGCCAGGTGCCATTCCCCGAAGAGCATGGCCTCCGACTTCCCGCAGTTGACTTTTGCCCCCGAAGCTCTGCCGAAGTCCTCGCAGGTCTGGACGAGTGCAGTCACCGAACGCTGGTCAGCGCAGAAGACGGTCACGTCGTCCATGTAGAGCGAGCACTTGACCTCGTGGCGATCTGGTCCTGGTGCGGTGATCCCTCTGATCTCTCCATTCTGCCGGATAGTCTCAGCGAAGAGCTCTATAACACAAACAAAAAGGAGAGGTGAAAGAGGGCAGCCTTGTCTAACCCCTGAAAGAATAGGAAAGGGGTCAGTCTTCCAGCCGTTCACCAACACCGTGCTGTAAATGTCAAAATACATAACGTTAACAAAAGAGCAAAACATCTTCCCCAGACCCAGCCTGCGCAAAACCCTGTCCATGAATGCGTGGGAGACACGGTCGAACGCCTTCTCCTGATCTAAGCTGACCAGAGCGGCGCGGCCCCCGCGGTCCTGGATGTAATGGACCGTGTCTCTCACAAGGGCAAGGCTGTCAGCAATCCTGCGGCCAGGAATGCTGCAGGTCTGGTCCGGATGGACGATCTGCCCCATGACAGGTTTCAGCCTGTTGGCCAGCACCTTGGCGAGGATCTTGTAGTCCACGTTCAGGAGAGAGATGGGACGCCAGTTTTTCAGGTCACATCTCTCCCCCTTCCGCTTATACAAGATCGTGATCATCCCTTCCCTCAACGACGGAGGCATTCTGCCCCCCACCACCATCTCCTCGTACACCTCCAACAGGTCCGGACAGATCAGGTCACCCAGCGCTACGTAGAGCTCGGCCGGGAGACCGTCACTGCCCGGGGTCCTGCCGGGCTTAAAGGATTTAGCGGCAGAGAGCAGCTCCCCCACCGTCAAGGGATCGTCCATAGCCGCCGCACCTGCGGGATCAACAACGTTAGTGACACCTGACAGGAACCTCTCGGCGGCTTCGGGGTCGGATGACTTGGGGGCGTAGAGGTTGCTGTAGAAGTCGTGGACGACCCCCATCACTTCCTCCTTGCCGCTCCTCATGTGTCCGGTCTCATCTCGTAGCTCAGTCAGGGGCGTGTGGCCGGCATGGAGCTTCCTGAAAAAGAAAGAGTTACATTTCTCACCCTTCTCCAGGTTCTCCACCTTGGAACGAAAGACGATTCGCTTGGATTCCTCCTCAAAGTGCATTTTCAAGCTCTTTTTGGTCTCCTCCAGCTCCTCCCTGACGTCCCAGCCACACTGGAGCAGGTCCTGCAGGGACCGCAGCTCGCGCTGCAGTTTCCTCAAGTCCCACTTCTTCGCACACGCCTGTTGTCTGCCTTTTGCCTGAAAGAAACAACGGAATTCGACTTTAACATATTCCCACCAATCGCTGATGCACTTGAACAGACATTTGTCATTTCGCCATACAAGGTAAGCATCCCTAAGTTCCTCCATGACCTCCCTCTGCTCCAACAGGGCACAATTCAACTTCCAGGAGCCCGGGCCAGGTGGGAATCCATGGCCCAGAGTCCCCCGGAATCGAATGGCCCTGTGGTCAGAGAAGAAGCAGGGGACCATAGAGTACGACACCTTTCTGACTGCTCTCGAAGTGAAGATGAAGTCTATCCGAGAACGGAGCGAGCCATCGGGGCGGCTCCACGTATAGTTTACGGAGCCGTTCCCGATGGACCCGACAACGTCCTGCAAGGATGCCTCCGTCACCATCTCAATCAGCAGTTTAGACGTCACGTCCAGGTTGGCGGATGTGCCAGAACTGCGCCCGTCCACCTCAATGGGGCAGTTGAAGTCACCACCCAACACTACTGCTCTAGTGGTGGCGAGTTCAGCCCGCAGGGCCTGGAGAACCTCCAGTCGGACATCCCTCTCAGGGGAGGCATACACGTTGATGAGCCGCACGGGCTCACCCGCCCAGGAACCGTCTGCGACAAGAAGTCTGCCACAGACGAGCTCCCGGACGGAATCAAGTGCAAAGTTACCTCCCCTGATCAGGATGGCCACCCCCGCAGACCTATTGTCGCCCCCACCAGACCAGTAGGAAGGGCCGTGAGGCCACTGCCTGGCCAGATGGTTGTAAGACCTAGAAGCAGACAAAGCACATTCCTGCAACATGTAAACATCACACCTCTGGGAATCTAAGAACGTAAGAACAGTCTGAAATCTAAACCAAGCTCTAATACTCCTCACATTAATGCAGAAGATGTTGAGATCAGCCATGGGAATAAAAAGAGAGGTTAGTTCTGATACTAGTTACCAGTCTGGTCGGACGGGTCCTCTTCTGATAAGAACAGATACTACACTTGATCTTAGCCAAAAGGCCGAGAAGCGATAACCGTGAAAGGGGCGGGCCCAACAAGGTCCCCTTCATGGGCACTATCACTGCTTGCTGTCAGGGAGGCTGCCAGACAATTTTCCATGCACACTCTGGGCTGGGGGGCAGTCAACCACCAGTACACACAGCAGAACCTAAACCCATACCATTATTGCTAAGCAGCAAGACAGGGGCCCATTGCACTCCCACGGGGCCTTTTTAAATGCAATCCATAACCCGGATTTGCCAGGAACCCTTCTTACTCCTCCTACTTGCATGTGACACTGGGCTTAGGATCTGCATAGGAAACACACACACAAGCACACACCTACCTTTGTTGCCTGCAGATGCCTCCTTGGCTGTCCCCAAACGGTATCAAACCAACACCCACGGGAAGCTGTAAGCATAGAGGACATGCCTGCACCCCATTGGACTTACCTGTGTGGGTTAAATCCGGGTTATTTGACAACCTATGGCGGTGATGGTTCTGCTCAGGCAGAGCAGTGCTGATGCTCCTCATAAAGCTGTCGCTGCTGTGAAGGTTCTAGGTGACATCACAAATCCCTTTGGTTACATACACAACAAAGCTGGGTTGTTGTTGTTTACACTCTGCAAGGCCTGTGGAAGTGAGTGACATCATAGCACTGTAGTTCTGAGGGTTCAAGATGGATGCAACAATCTCCTGTTGCTTCTATGAAGGCCGTAATAGACGACATCACCAAACAGCTCCATAGTCACATACACAGCAAAGGAGAGATGTTGTTTACACCTAGTGATGTCAGTGGTATTGAGTGACATCACAGCACAGTGCTAAGGCTCCTGGGCCTGGACACAGCAGCGGCTGCAATATCTCAACGGAGAATACGTTTATATCTATGTGTGTGTGTGCGCATATATATATATATATATATATATATATATATATATATATATATATATATATTTCTCCGCCGAAATCACTTTTAAACCCATTTCCACCTTTTTTTCCCTTCTCTTCCTCTTACTTTTTTTTCACGTTTTTTTACGTTTTTCTCCTTTTCGCCTCTTTTCTGGGCGTATTATTCTTCTTTTTCTTCTTTTTTTTCGTCTAATGCATACCCCATCAGTGCAGCAATGCTTATTCAATACCGCCAGCAGATGGAGACACTGGGGGATAATTTTCTAAGGATTTATACTGATTTTTCCTGTCTGAATTTGTCGCACAGAAAGTTGCAGGCCAAATATGTGTGACATTTCTGCGACTTTAGCTTCTAGAGCATTTTTACAACATTATACATAGGTGCTGAATACATAAAAAGCGACTGTTCAGCGACAGACAAGTCGCATCGGCTGAAAGTAGGCCAGAATGTCAGTCCATGTTGGAGCAGGTTTAGATACAGTCTAAAGCATAGATCTCAAAGTCTGTGCACAGAATTTAGCAAGGGCCTCGCACCTTCTGATGCATCAGGTAGGTGCACAATAGCATAGCCTAACCCTCTGTACTTTGGTCTATATTGATGCGGGACATAGACAGCCAGCTGATGACCAATCCATTAGTGCAATGGATGGCTGGAAGCATTTGTCTTTGCCTTTGCAATACCACAGAAGCAATGCATGGTCAATGTACAGCAATGACACACCTGTGTGAACAGCCAGGAGACCCCCCCCCCATGTTATGTTACATAGTTACATAGTTAGTACGGTCGAAAAAAGACATATGTCCATCACGTTCAACCAGGGAATTAAGGGGTAGGGGTGTGGCGCGATATTGGGGAAGGGATGAGATTTTATATTTCTTCATAAGCATTAATCTTATTTTGTCAATTAGGAACATTCAGCACCCACCCGCTATCAAGGCAGCTGCCTATCATGTCATGCCCTACCTGCACAGGTGTGCTGGCTACTCAAATGATCCAATTAAGGAGGCCATTTAGTCAGCAGCAGCAGAAGTCCTGTGCCTGGACGCTCCAACAGGGGCCAGACACAAGCAGAAGCAGAAGCAGCAGAAGCAGCAGCAGCACCACCTTTTGTTTTTTGGCTGCAGCAGCAGCAAGGCCCACAGGGCTGGCTAGCTGGCTAGCCAGCAAGCAGGTAGCAATGAAAGTAGGAATCTTTCTTTTTAACCCTGTAAGGGGGTGGTGCACTGTACCCGAAGATACTGCCATATCGGGTCAATGCATAGGGCGACGGAAGCAAGCTTCGAAATCGGCCCCCGTTCTCAAAAATCCATTTAATATATGGTCCCCAGATAGGGGACGTATCAGATATTAAACTGATAAGAACAGATACTACACTTGATCTTAGCCAAAAGGCCGAGAAGCGATAACCGTGAAAGGGGCGGGCCCAACAAGGTCCCCTTCATGGGCACTATCACTGCTTGCTGTCAGGGAGGCTGCCAGACAATTTTCCATGCACACTCTGGGCTGGGGGGCAGTCAACCACCAGTACACACAGCAGAACCTAAACCCATACCATTATTGCTAAGCAGCAAGACAGGGGCCCATTGCACTCCCACGGGGCCTTTTTAAATGCAATCCATAACCCGGATTTGCCAGGAACCCTTCTTACTCCTCCTACTTGCATGTGACACTGGGCTTAGGATCTGCATAGGAAACACACACACAAGCACACACCTACCTTTGTTGCCTGCAGATGCCTCCTTGGCTGTCCCCAAACGGTATCAAACCAACACCCACGGGAAGCTGTAAGCATAGAGGACATGCCTGCACCCCATTGGACTTACCTGTGTGGGTTAAATCCGGGTTATTTGACAACCTATGGCGGTGATGGTTCTGCTCAGGCAGAGCAGTGCTGATGCTCCTCATAAAGCTGTCGCTGCTGTGAAGGTTCTAGGTGACATCACAAATCCCTTTGGTTACATACACAACAAAGCTGGGTTGTTGTTGTTTACACTCTGCAAGGCCTGTGGAAGTGAGTGACATCATAGCACTGTAGTTCTGAGGGTTCAAGATGGATGCAACAATCTCCTGTTGCTTCTATGAAGGCCGTAATAGACGACATCACCAAACAGCTCCATAGTCACATACACAGCAAAGGAGAGATGTTGTTTACACCTAGTGATGTCAGTGGTATTGAGTGACATCACAGCACAGTGCTAAGGCTCCTGGGCCTGGACACAGCAGCGGCTGCAATATCTCAACGGAGAATACGTTTATATCTATGTGTGTGTGTGCGCATATATATATATATATATATATATATATATATATATATATATTTCTCCGCCGAAATCACTTTTAAACCCATTTCCACCTTTTTTTCCCTTCTCTTCCTCTTACTTTTTTTTCACGTTTTTTTACGTTTTTCTCCTTTTCGCCTCTTTTCTGGGCGTATTATTCTTCTTTTTCTTCTTTTTTTTCGTCTAATGCATACCCCATCAGTGCAGCAATGCTTATTCAATACCGCCAGCAGATGGAGACACTGGGGGATAATTTTCTAAGGATTTATACTGATTTTTCCTGTCTGAATTTGTCGCACAGAAAGTTGCAGGCCAAATATGTGTGACATTTCTGCGACTTTAGCTTCTAGAGCATTTTTACAACATTATACATAGGTGCTGAATACATAAAAAGCGACTGTTCAGCGACAGACAAGTCGCATCGGCTGAAAGTAGGCCAGAATGTCAGTCCATGTTGGAGCAGGTTTAGATACAGTCTAAAGCATAGATCTCAAAGTCTGTGCACAGAATTTAGCAAGGGCCTCGCACCTTCTGATGCATCAGGTAGGTGCACAATAGCATAGCCTAACCCTCTGTACTTTGGTCTATATTGATGCGGGACATAGACAGCCAGCTGATGACCAATCCATTAGTGCAATGGATGGCTGGAAGCATTTGTCTTTGCCTTTGCAATACCACAGAAGCAATGCATGGTCAATGTACAGCAATGACACACCTGTGTGAACAAGGAGACCCCCCCCCCCCCCCCATGTTATGTTACATAGTTACATAGTTAGTACGGTCGAAAAAAGACATATGTCCATCACGTTCAACCAGGGAATTAAGGGGTAGGGGTGTGGCGCGATATTGGGGAAGGGATGAGATTTTATATTTCTTCATAAGCATTAATCTTATTTTGTCAATTAGGAACATTCAGCACCCACCCGCTATCAAGGCAGCTGCCTATCATGTCATGCCCTACCTGCACAGGTGTGCTGGCTACTCAAATGATCCAATTAAGGAGGCCATTTAGTCAGCAGCAGCAGAAGTCCTGTGCCTGGACGCTCCAACAGGGGCCAGACACAAGCAGAAGCAGAAGCAGCAGAAGCAGCAGCAGCACCACCTTTTGTTTTTTGGCTGCAGCAGCAGCAAGGCCCACAGGGCTGGCTAGCTCTAGCCAGCAAGCAGGTAGCAATGAAAGTAGGAATCTTTCTTTTTAACCCTGTAAGGGGGTGGTGCACTGTACCCGAAGATACTGCCATATCGGGTCAATGCATAGGGCGACGGAAGCAAGCTTCGAAATCGGCCCCCGTTCTCAAAAATCCATTTAATATATGGTCCCCAGATAGGGGACGTATCAGATATTAAACTGATAAGAACAGATACTACACTTGATCTTAGCCAAAAGGCCGAGAAGCGATAACCGTGAAAGGGGCGGGCCCAACAAGGTCCCCTTCATGGGCACTATCACTGCTTGCTGTCAGGGAGGCTGCCAGACAATTTTCCATGCACACTCTGGGCTGGGGGGCAGTCAACCACCAGTACACACAGCAGAACCTAAACCCATACCATTATTGCTAAGCAGCAAGACAGGGGCCCATTGCACTCCCACGGGGCCTTTTTAAATGCAATCCATAACCCGGATTTGCCAGGAACCCTTCTTACTCCTCCTACTTGCATGTGACACTGGGCTTAGGATCTGCATAGGAAACACACACACAAGCACACACCTACCTTTGTTGCCTGCAGATGCCTCCTTGGCTGTCCCCAAACGGTATCAAACCAACACCCACGGGAAGCTGTAAGCATAGAGGACATGCCTGCACCCCATTGGACTTACCTGTGTGGGTTAAATCCGGGTTATTTGACAACCTATGGCGGTGATGGTTCTGCTCAGGCAGAGCAGTGCTGATGCTCCTCATAAAGCTGTCGCTGCTGTGAAGGTTCTAGGTGACATCACAAATCCCTTTGGTTACATACACAACAAAGCTGGGTTGTTGTTGTTTACACTCTGCAAGGCCTGTGGAAGTGAGTGACATCATAGCACTGTAGTTCTGAGGGTTCAAGATGGATGCAACAATCTCCTGTTGCTTCTATGAAGGCCGTAATAGACGACATCACCAAACAGCTCCATAGTCACATACACAGCAAAGGAGAGATGTTGTTTACACCTAGTGATGTCAGTGGTATTGAGTGACATCACAGCACAGTGCTAAGGCTCCTGGGCCTGGACACAGCAGCGGCTGCAATATCTCAACGGAGAATACGTTTATATCTATGTGTGTGTGTGCGCATATATATATATATATATATATATATATATATATATATATATATATATTTCTCCGCCGAAATCACTTTTAAACCCATTTCCACCTTTTTTTCCCTTCTCTTCCTCTTACTTTTTTTTCACGTTTTTTTACGTTTTTCTCCTTTTCGCCTCTTTTCTGGGCGTATTATTCTTCTTTTTCTTCTTTTTTTTCGTCTAATGCATACCCCATCAGTGCAGCAATGCTTATTCAATACCGCCAGCAGATGGAGACACTGGGGGATAATTTTCTAAGGATTTATACTGATTTTTCCTGTCTGAATTTGTCGCACAGAAAGTTGCAGGCCAAATATGTGTGACATTTCTGCGACTTTAGCTTCTAGAGCATTTTTACAACATTATACATAGGTGCTGAATACATAAAAAGCGACTGTTCAGCGACAGACAAGTCGCATCGGCTGAAAGTAGGCCAGAATGTCAGTCCATGTTGGAGCAGGTTTAGATACAGTCTAAAGCATAGATCTCAAAGTCTGTGCACAGAATTTAGCAAGGGCCTCGCACCTTCTGATGCATCAGGTAGGTGCACAATAGCATAGCCTAACCCTCTGTACTTTGGTCTATATTGATGCGGGACATAGACAGCCAGCTGATGACCAATCCATTAGTGCAATGGATGGCTGGAAGCATTTGTCTTTGCCTTTGCAATACCACAGAAGCAATGCATGGTCAATGTACAGCAATGACACACCTGTGTGAACAGCCAGGAGACCCCCCCCCCCCCCCCCCATGTTATGTTACATAGTTACATAGTTAGTACGGTCGAAAAAAGACATATGTCCATCACGTTCAACCAGGGAATTAAGGGGTAGGGGTGTGGCGCGATATTGGGGAAGGGATGAGATTTTATATTTCTTCATAAGCATTAATCTTATTTTGTCAATTAGGAACATTCAGCACCCACCCGCTATCAAGGCAGCTGCCTATCATGTCATGCCCTACCTGCACAGGTGTGCTGGCTACTCAAATGATCCAATTAAGGAGGCCATTTAGTCAGCAGCAGCAGAAGTCCTGTGCCTGGACGCTCCAACAGGGGCCAGACACAAGCAGAAGCAGAAGCAGCAGAAGCAGCAGCAGCACCACCTTTTGTTTTTTGGCTGCAGCAGCAGCAAGGCCCACAGGGCTGGCTAGCTGGCTAGCCAGCAAGCAGGTAGCAATGAAAGTAGGAATCTTTCTTTTTAACCCTGTAAGGGGGTGGTGCACTGTACCCGAAGATACTGCCATATCGGGTCAATGCATAGGGCGACGGAAGCAAGCTTCGAAATCGGCCCCCGTTCTCAAAAATCCATTTAATATATGGTCCCCAGATAGGGGACGTATCAGATATTAAACTGATAAGAACAGATACTACACTTGATCTTAGCCAAAAGGCCGAGAAGCGATAACCGTGAAAGGGGCGGGCCCAACAAGGTCCCCTTCATGGGCACTATCACTGCTTGCTGTCAGGGAGGCTGCCAGACAATTTTCCATGCACACTCTGGGCTGGGGGGCAGTCAACCACCAGTACACACAGCAGAACCTAAACCCATACCATTATTGCTAAGCAGCAAGACAGGGGCCCATTGCACTCCCACGGGGCCTTTTTAAATGCAATCCATAACCCGGATTTGCCAGGAACCCTTCTTACTCCTCCTACTTGCATGTGACACTGGGCTTAGGATCTGCATAGGAAACACACACACAAGCACACACCTACCTTTGTTGCCTGCAGATGCCTCCTTGGCTGTCCCCAAACGGTATCAAACCAACACCCACGGGAAGCTGTAAGCATAGAGGACATGCCTGCACCCCATTGGACTTACCTGTGTGGGTTAAATCCGGGTTATTTGACAACCTATGGCGGTGATGGTTCTGCTCAGGCAGAGCAGTGCTGATGCTCCTCATAAAGCTGTCGCTGCTGTGAAGGTTCTAGGTGACATCACAAATCCCTTTGGTTACATACACAACAAAGCTGGGTTGTTGTTGTTTACACTCTGCAAGGCCTGTGGAAGTGAGTGACATCATAGCACTGTAGTTCTGAGGGTTCAAGATGGATGCAACAATCTCCTGTTGCTTCTATGAAGGCCGTAATAGACGACATCACCAAACAGCTCCATAGTCACATACACAGCAAAGGAGAGATGTTGTTTACACCTAGTGATGTCAGTGGTATTGAGTGACATCACAGCACAGTGCTAAGGCTCCTGGGCCTGGACACAGCAGCGGCTGCAATATCTCAACGGAGAATACGTTTATATCTATGTGTGTGTGTGCGCATATATATATATATATATATATATATATATATATATATATATATATTTCTCCGCCGAAATCACTTTTAAACCCATTTCCACCTTTTTTTCCCTTCTCTTCCTCTTACTTTTTTTTCACGTTTTTTTACGTTTTTCTCCTTTTCGCCTCTTTTCTGGGCGTATTATTCTTCTTTTTCTTCTTTTTTTTCGTCTAATGCATACCCCATCAGTGCAGCAATGCTTATTCAATACCGCCAGCAGATGGAGACACTGGGGGATAATTTTCTAAGGATTTATACTGATTTTTCCTGTCTGAATTTGTCGCACAGAAAGTTGCAGGCCAAATATGTGTGACATTTCTGCGACTTTAGCTTCTAGAGCATTTTTACAACATTATACATAGGTGCTGAATACATAAAAAGTGACTGTTCAGCGACAGACAAGTCGCATCGGCTGAAAGTAGGCCAGAATGTCAGTCCATGTTGGAGCAGGTTTAGATACAGTCTAAAGCATAGATCTCAAAGTCTGTGCACAGAATTTAGCAAGGGCCTCGCACCTTCTGATGCATCAGGTAGGTGCACAATAGCATAGCCTAACCCTCTGTACTTTGGTCTATATTGATGCGGGACATAGACAGCCAGCTGATGACCAATCCATTAGTGCAATGGATGGCTGGAAGCATTTGTCTTTGCCTTTGCAATACCACAGAAGCAATGCATGGTCAATGTACAGCAATGACACACCTGTGTGAACAGCCAGGAGACCCCCCCCCCCCCCCCCCCATGTTATGTTACATAGTTACATAGTTAGTACGGTCGAAAAAAGACATATGTCCATCACGTTCAACCAGGGAATTAAGGGGTAGGGGTGTGGCGCGATATTGGGGAAGGGATGAGATTTTATATTTCTTCATAAGCATTAATCTTATTTTGTCAATTAGGAACATTCAGCACCCACCCGCTATCAAGGCAGCTGCCTATCATGTCATGCCCTACCTGCACAGGTGTGCTGGCTACTCAAATGATCCAATTAAGGAGGCCATTTAGTCAGCAGCAGCAGAAGTCCTGTGCCTGGACGCTCCAACAGGGGCCAGACACAAGCAGAAGCAGAAGCAGCAGAAGCAGCAGCAGCACCACCTTTTGTTTTTTGGCTGCAGCAGCAGCAAGGCCCACAGGGCTGGCTAGCTGGCTAGCCAGCAAGCAGGTAGCAATGAAAGTAGGAATCTTTCTTTTTAACCCTGTAAGGGGGTGGTGCACTGTACCCGAAGATACTGCCATATCGGGTCAATGCATAGGGCGACGGAAGCAAGCTTCGAAATCGGCCCCCGTTCTCAAAAATCCATTTAATATATGGTCCCCAGATAGGGGACGTATCAGATATTAAACTGATAAGAACAGATACTACACTTGATCTTAGCCAAAAGGCCGAGAAGCGATAACCGTGAAAGGGGCGGGCCCAACAAGGTCCCCTTCATGGGCACTATCACTGCTTGCTGTCAGGGAGGCTGCCAGACAATTTTCCATGCACACTCTGGGCTGGGGGGCAGTCAACCACCAGTACACACAGCAGAACCTAAACCCATACCATTATTGCTAAGCAGCAAGACAGGGGCCCATTGCACTCCCACGGGGCCTTTTTAAATGCAATCCATAACCCGGATTTGCCAGGAACCCTTCTTACTCCTCCTACTTGCATGTGACACTGGGCTTAGGATCTGCATAGGAAACACACACACAAGCACACACCTACCTTTGTTGCCTGCAGATGCCTCCTTGGCTGTCCCCAAACGGTATCAAACCAACACCCACGGGAAGCTGTAAGCATAGAGGACATGCCTGCACCCCATTGGACTTACCTGTGTGGGTTAAATCCGGGTTATTTGACAACCTATGGCGGTGATGGTTCTGCTCAGGCAGAGCAGTGCTGATGCTCCTCATAAAGCTGTCGCTGCTGTGAAGGTTCTAGGTGACATCACAAATCCCTTTGGTTACATACACAACAAAGCTGGGTTGTTGTTGTTTACACTCTGCAAGGCCTGTGGAAGTGAGTGACATCATAGCACTGTAGTTCTGAGGGTTCAAGATGGATGCAACAATCTCCTGTTGCTTCTATGAAGGCCGTAATAGACGACATCACCAAACAGCTCCATAGTCACATACACAGCAAAGGAGAGATGTTGTTTACACCTAGTGATGTCAGTGGTATTGAGTGACATCACAGCACAGTGCTAAGGCTCCTGGGCCTGGACACAGCAGCGGCTGCAATATCTCAACGGAGAATACGTTTATATCTATGTGTGTGTGTGCGCATATATATATATATATATATATATATATATATATATATATATATATTCTCCGCCGAAATCACTTTTAAACCCATTTCCACCTTTTTTTCCCTTCTCTTCCTCTTACTTTTTTTTCACGTTTTTTTACGTTTTTCTCCTTTTCGCCTCTTTTCTGGGCGTATTATTCTTCTTTTTCTTCTTTTTTTTCGTCTAATGCATACCCCATCAGTGCAGCAATGCTTATTCAATACCGCCAGCAGATGGAGACACTGGGGGATAATTTTCTAAGGATTTATACTGATTTTTCCTGTCTGAATTTGTCGCACAGAAAGTTGCAGGCCAAATATGTGTGACATTTCTGCGACTTTAGCTTCTAGAGCATTTTTACAACATTATACATAGGTGCTGAATACATAAAAAGCGACTGTTCAGCGACAGACAAGTCGCATCGGCTGAAAGTAGGCCAGAATGTCAGTCCATGTTGGAGCAGGTTTAGATACAGTCTAAAGCATAGATCTCAAAGTCTGTGCACAGAATTTAGCAAGGGCCTCGCACCTTCTGATGCATCAGGTAGGTGCACAATAGCATAGCCTAACCCTCTGTACTTTGGTCTATATTGATGCGGGACATAGACAGCCAGCTGATGACCAATCCATTAGTGCAATGGATGGCTGGAAGCATTTGTCTTTGCCTTTGCAATACCACAGAAGCAATGCATGGTCAATGTACAGCAATGACACACCTGTGTGAACAGCCAGGAGACCCCCCCCCCCCCCCCCATGTTATGTTACATAGTTACATAGTTAGTACGGTCGAAAAAAGACATATGTCCATCACGTTCAACCAGGGAATTAAGGGGTAGGGGTGTGGCGCGATATTGGGGAAGGGATGAGATTTTATATTTCTTCATAAGCATTAATCTTATTTTGTCAATTAGGAACATTCAGCACCCACCCGCTATCAAGGCAGCTGCCTATCATGTCATGCCCTACCTGCACAGGTGTGCTGGCTACTCAAATGATCCAATTAAGGAGGCCATTTAGTCAGCAGCAGCAGAAGTCCTGTGCCTGGACGCTCCAACAGGGGCCAGACACAAGCAGAAGCAGAAGCAGCAGAAGCAGCAGCAGCACCACCTTTTGTTTTTTGGCTGCAGCAGCAGCAAGGCCCACAGGGCTGGCTAGCTGGCTAGCCAGCAAGCAGGTAGCAATGAAAGTAGGAATCTTTCTTTTTAACCCTGTAAGGGGGTGGTGCACTGTACCCGAAGATACTGCCATATCGGGTCAATGCATAGGGCGACGGAAGCAAGCTTCGAAATCGGCCCCCGTTCTCAAAAATCCATTTAATATATGGTCCCCAGATAGGGGACGTATCAGATATTAAACTGATAAGAACAGATACTACACTTGATCTTAGCCAAAAGGCCGAGAAGCGATAACCGTGAAAGGGGCGGGCCCAACAAGGTCCCCTTCATGGGCACTATCACTGCTTGCTGTCAGGGAGGCTGCCAGACAATTTTCCATGCACACTCTGGGCTGGGGGGCAGTCAACCACCAGTACACACAGCAGAACCTAAACCCATACCATTATTGCTAAGCAGCAAGACAGGGGCCCATTGCACTCCCACGGGGCCTTTTTAAATGCAATCCATAACCCGGATTTGCCAGGAACCCTTCTTACTCCTCCTACTTGCATGTGACACTGGGCTTAGGATCTGCATAGGAAACACACACACAAGCACACACCTACCTTTGTTGCCTGCAGATGCCTCCTTGGCTGTCCCCAAACGGTATCAAACCAACACCCACGGGAAGCTGTAAGCATAGAGGACATGCCTGCACCCCATTGGACTTACCTGTGTGGGTTAAATCCGGGTTATTTGACAACCTATGGCGGTGATGGTTCTGCTCAGGCAGAGCAGTGCTGATGCTCCTCATAAAGCTGTCGCTGCTGTGAAGGTTCTAGGTGACATCACAAATCCCTTTGGTTACATACACAACAAAGCTGGGTTGTTGTTGTTTACACTCTGCAAGGCCTGTGGAAGTGAGTGACATCATAGCACTGTAGTTCTGAGGGTTCAAGATGGATGCAACAATCTCCTGTTGCTTCTATGAAGGCCGTAATAGACGACATCACCAAACAGCTCCATAGTCACATACACAGCAAAGGAGAGATGTTGTTTACACCTAGTGATGTCAGTGGTATTGAGTGACATCACAGCACAGTGCTAAGGCTCCTGGGCCTGGACACAGCAGCGGCTGCAATATCTCAACGGAGAATACGTTTATATCTATGTGTGTGTGCGCATATATATATATATATATATATATATATATATATATATATATATTTCTCCGCCGAAATCACTTTTAAACCCATTTCCACCTTTTTTTCCCTTCTCTTCCTCTTACTTTTTTTTCACGTTTTTTTACGTTTTTCTCCTTTTCGCCTCTTTTCTGGGCGTATTATTCTTCTTTTTCTTCTTTTTTTTCGTCTAATGCATACCCCATCAGTGCAGCAATGCTTATTCAATACCGCCAGCAGATGGAGACACTGGGGGATAATTTTCTAAGGATTTATACTGATTTTTCCTGTCTGAATTTGTCGCACAGAAAGTTGCAGGCCAAATATGTGTGACATTTCTGCGACTTTAGCTTCTAGAGCATTTTTACAACATTATACATAGGTGCTGAATACATAAAAAGCGACTGTTCAGCGACAGACAAGTCGCATCGGCTGAAAGTAGGCCAGAATGTCAGTCCATGTTGGAGCAGGTTTAGATACAGTCTAAAGCATAGATCTCAAAGTCTGTGCACAGAATTTAGCAAGGGCCTCGCACCTTCTGATGCATCAGGTAGGTGCACAATAGCATAGCCTAACCCTCTGTACTTTGGTCTATATTGATGCGGGACATAGACAGCCAGCTGATGACCAATCCATTAGTGCAATGGATGGCTGGAAGCATTTGTCTTTGCCTTTGCAATACCACAGAAGCAATGCATGGTCAATGTACAGCAATGACACACCTGTGTGAACAGCCAGGAGACCCCCCCCCCCCCCCCCCATGTTATGTTACATAGTTACATAGTTAGTACGGTCGAAAAAAGACATATGTCCATCACGTTCAACCAGGGAATTAAGGGGTAGGGGTGTGGCGCGATATTGGGGAAGGGATGAGATTTTATATTTCTTCATAAGCATTAATCTTATTTTGTCAATTAGGAACATTCAGCACCCACCCGCTATCAAGGCAGCTGCCTATCATGTCATGCCCTACCTGCACAGGTGTGCTGGCTACTCAAATGATCCAATTAAGGAGGCCATTTAGTCAGCAGCAGCAGAAGTCCTGTGCCTGGACGCTCCAACAGGGGCCAGACACAAGCAGAAGCAGAAGCAGCAGAAGCAGCAGCAGCACCACCTTTTGTTTTTTGGCTGCAGCAGCAGCAAGGCCCACAGGGCTGGCTAGCTGGCTAGCCAGCAAGCAGGTAGCAATGAAAGTAGGAATCTTTCTTTTTAACCCTGTAAGGGGGTGGTGCACTGTACCCGAAGATACTGCCATATCGGGTCAATGCATAGGGCGACGGAAGCAAGCTTCGAAATCGGCCCCCGTTCTCAAAAATCCATTTAATATATGGTCCCCAGATAGGGGACGTATCAGATATTAAACTGATAAGAACAGATACTACACTTGATCTTAGCCAAAAGGCCGAGAAGCGATAACCGTGAAAGGGGCGGGCCCAACAAGGTCCCCTTCATGGGCACTATCACTGCTTGCTGTCAGGGAGGCTGCCAGACAATTTTCCATGCACACTCTGGGCTGGGGGGCAGTCAACCACCAGTACACACAGCAGAACCTAAACCCATACCATTATTGCTAAGCAGCAAGACAGGGGCCCATTGCACTCCCACGGGGCCTTTTTAAATGCAATCCATAACCCGGATTTGCCAGGAACCCTTCTTACTCCTCCTACTTGCATGTGACACTGGGCTTAGGATCTGCATAGGAAACACACACACAAGCACACACCTACCTTTGTTGCCTGCAGATGCCTCCTTGGCTGTCCCCAAACGGTATCAAACCAACACCCACGGGAAGCTGTAAGCATAGAGGACATGCCTGCACCCCATTGGACTTACCTGTGTGGGTTAAATCCGGGTTATTTGACAACCTATGGCGGTGATGGTTCTGCTCAGGCAGAGCAGTGCTGATGCTCCTCATAAAGCTGTCGCTGCTGTGAAGGTTCTAGGTGACATCACAAATCCCTTTGGTTACATACACAACAAAGCTGGGTTGTTGTTGTTTACACTCTGCAAGGCCTGTGGAAGTGAGTGACATCATAGCACTGTAGTTCTGAGGGTTCAAGATGGATGCAACAATCTCCTGTTGCTTCTATGAAGGCCGTAATAGACGACATCACCAAACAGCTCCATAGTCACATACACAGCAAAGGAGAGATGTTGTTTACACCTAGTGATGTCAGTGGTATTGAGTGACATCACAGCACAGTGCTAAGGCTCCTGGGCCTGGACACAGCAGCGGCTGCAATATCTCAACGGAGAATACGTTTATATCTATGTGTGTGTGTGCGCATATATATATATATATATATATATATATATATATATATATATATATATTTCTCCGCCGAAATCACTTTTAAACCCATTTCCACCTTTTTTTCCCTTCTCTTCCTCTTACTTTTTTTTCACGTTTTTTTACGTTTTTCTCCTTTTCGCCTCTTTTCTGGGCGTATTATTCTTCTTTTTCTTCTTTTTTTTCGTCTAATGCATACCCCATCAGTGCAGCAATGCTTATTCAATACCGCCAGCAGATGGAGACACTGGGGGATAATTTTCTAAGGATTTATACTGATTTTTCCTGTCTGAATTTGTCGCACAGAAAGTTGCAGGCCAAATATGTGTGACATTTCTGCGACTTTAGCTTCTAGAGCATTTTTACAACATTATACATAGGTGCTGAATACATAAAAAGCGACTGTTCAGCGACAGACAAGTCGCATCGGCTGAAAGTAGGCCAGAATGTCAGTCCATGTTGGAGCAGGTTTAGATACAGTCTAAAGCATAGATCTCAAAGTCTGTGCACAGAATTTAGCAAGGGCCTCGCACCTTCTGATGCATCAGGTAGGTGCACAATAGCATAGCCTAACCCTCTGTACTTTGGTCTATATTGATGCGGGACATAGACAGCCAGCTGATGACCAATCCATTAGTGCAATGGATGGCTGGAAGCATTTGTCTTTGCCTTTGCAATACCACAGAAGCAATGCATGGTCAATGTACAGCAATGACACACCTGTGTGAACAGCCAGGAGACACCCCCCCCCCCCCCCCCCCCATGTTATGTTACATAGTTACATAGTTAGTACGGTCGAAAAAAGACATATGTCCATCACGTTCAACCAGGGAATTAAGGGGTAGGGGTGTGGCGCGATATTGGGGAAGGGATGAGATTTTATATTTCTTCATAAGCATTAATCTTATTTTGTCAATTAGGAACATTCAGCACCCACCCGCTATCAAGGCAGCTGCCTATCATGTCATGCCCTACCTGCACAGGTGTGCTGGCTACTCAAATGATCCAATTAAGGAGGCCATTTAGTCAGCAGCAGCAGAAGTCCTGTGCCTGGACGCTCCAACAGGGGCCAGACACAAGCAGAAGCAGAAGCAGCAGAAGCAGCAGCAGCACCACCTTTTGTTTTTTGGCTGCAGCAGCAGCAAGGCCCACAGGGCTGGCTAGCTGGCTAGCCAGCAAGCAGGTAGCAATGAAAGTAGGAATCTTTCTTTTTAACCCTGTAAGGGGGTGGTGCACTGTACCCGAAGATACTGCCATATCGGGTCAATGCATAGGGCGACGGAAGCAAGCTTCGAAATCGGCCCCCGTTCTCAAAAATCCATTTAATATATGGTCCCCAGATAGGGGACGTATCAGATATTAAACTGATAAGAACAGATTTTTTTTTTTTTTTTTTTTTTTTAAACCTTCAGGTTTGGACATTAAAACATCAAAATCCAACTCCATACTTCGTCACTTAGACTTTCTGAAGTAAAGTCCAACTCATCATTAGGTCTTTCTTTTTATTTTCAATTTCAAACAAACATAAATACCATCACCAATTACAAACTTACAAGATATCTCCATTTCAAAAACTTCCATATCCCCTCAGCATCCTTATCCCCCAAATTCTTCCTATCACACAAATAAACAACATATAACCTATCTAGAATCATCTTAATACAACCCTCCACCGACACGTTATTTCTTTTGAATACACATAAATTCCTAACATCCCAAAGTACTTCTTTAATAATGGCAAGCAACACAAAAAAAACCCTTTCCTTATCTCTCCCTACCATACTAAGTCCAAACATAACCACATCATACGACATATACCTTATACCAGTCAATTCTTTAAACAGCAAACTCACCCCTTTCCACACACCTTGCGCCATTTCACAATTCCAAAATACATGCATCACACTCTCAATCCCATCACACCCATCTCTTGGACACCTCTCATACCTTCCAATCCCTCTATTTCTTTGAAATTCTCTTACCGGTAACGCACCATGCAAACTCTGCCATACTATCTCACGTTGTCTATTTGTTACTCCAACAGTCATTATACTCTTCCACACTCTCCCCACATCTACAGCTCTCACCATATTAATTGAACATTCAACTTCCTCTTTTTTAATGTACCCAATCATACTCTTTTTACTCACAAACACTTCTGGACCCACACCAATCAACCTATAATTCTCCAAAAATTTCACCACATATACATACCAACTAGTACACACAAAAGCATAAGGCACTCTCAAATCTCTTTCCAACCAACCCAATTTACATAACACACTGCCACCCAAATATCTCACCATACATGCACAACTCTTTTCACCTCCCATCATTCTTTTCAAAGCAAAAACAATATTCACACCCAGATACACATCAACATTCGGAAAGTCCATTCCTCCATTTTTACCATCTTTCATTACAATCTCTCTCTTAACTCTTTCCATCTTTGTACCCCACAAAAACACAAATAACATTCTTTTCACCTTTCGCAAAACCATATAACTTGGCGGAAACACAACAGCAACATATAACAGTATTGGCAAAATCACACTCTTCACTATCATAACCTTACCAACCATTGACAACTCTCTCAACCTCCAAAAATTCAATTTCTTTTGCACTCTCTTCCCCACATCCTCCCAACTATTTCTACCATCCAACCGTTCATCCATCTTAACCCCCAACACTTGAATAGGCCCTTCCACCCCTTCCATACCAACATCCTCACTCTGAGTCACACCACCAAAACATTTATATTCACTCTTTCCCCAATTGACCTTAAAACCAGACGCACCACAAAACAGACTTACCAATAACTTGGATCTTCTTACAGCCGCAACAGATTCACTTACCACACATACATCATCCATATAAGCCAACACTTTAACCTCTTTACCACAACCCCCCGGAACTCTCACACCTCTCACACATTTATCCTTACGCAATAATTCTAATAATGGTTCCATAGCACAAATAAAAGCAATAGGTGACAAGGGACATCCCTGTCTCACCCCTGAACATACTTTAATCTCCTCAGTCATCCATCCATTAATCAGAATCTTACTATACACTTCCTTATACAACATTCTCACAATATTCACAAAATCACCTGGAAACCCCATTTTAACTAGCACCTTAAACAAAAACCCATGCGACAAACGGTCAAAAGCTTTTTCAAAATCAATTGACAACACACGAACCACCTGCTTTCTACACATACCATCCCACAATATATCTCTCAACAAACACAAATTCTCACTAATTCTTCTTCCTGGCACACCACACACTTGCTCCTCCCCAATCACTTGCTCTATCACGTCCCTCATTCTATTTGTAATCAGCTTTGCAAATATTTTATAATCCACATTCAACAAAGTTATCGGCCTCCAATTCCTTATATCATTCACATCCCCTTTCTTATAAATCAAAACCACTATCCCACTCTTCATACTTTCCACCAATCTTCCATTAGCCCACATATACTTAAAGATACTCTCCATATCATCCTTCAGTACATCCCACAATTTCACATAAAACTCAGCCGGCAACCCATCCTCTCCAGGAGTCTTATTTTTAGCCATACTATCAACCGTCCTTTTAATCTCTTCCATTCCAAACTCTCTCATTAAACTCTCATACTCATTACAATCTACCTTCTTATCAATCACTTCCAGCACTTCCTCAGCCAAACCCCTATCACACTGTTTGACTGCATATAAGTCCTCATAAAACTCTTTCACCACATTCAGTACAGCTTTGCCTCTCACCAAACCACCATCCTTATCATACACACTCACTAAATCATCCTTTCTCCCAATCACTTTCTTAAAAAAATATCTTGAACACTTTTCATCCTTCTCCAATTTGTCCACTTTTGCTCTGTACATTAACTCTTTTCCTCTTTCATTCAACCAATCCTTTATATCTCTTTTCACAGCATCAATCTTACCATCCACTCTCCATCCCTTCTTTTTCAACTTAATGAGAAACCCCAACCTTTTATTCAGCCATTCATACTTCTTTCTTTCCCTAGCTTTCCTTTTATAACCTTCCCTCTTGAAAAAAAACCTTAGTTCTTTCTTTAACCCACTCCCACCAACACAATAAATCCAAAAATTCTTTTTTCTTCTCACACCATAACTTATACTTCTTAATATACCTATCATATACCTCCTTTTCATCCAACAGTTTCACATTAAGCTTCCAGTAACCCCTCCCACTTATGCAAATCTCATCCAACACCAAACCACAACTCACACGCTCATGATCAGAATAAATCACTCTCTCTTGCTTATACCACATACATCCTATCATTTTGGACACAAAACACATATCTAATCTTGACTCACTCCTTCCACTCTCAGCATGATATGTTGCTAACACAGGATTCACACCACACACTTCAACCACATCTCTTAACTTGAAATCACTCACCATACTCTTAAGCATATTTCCAGAAACATCCGCATCCCTCCCAATCTCACAGTTGAAATCACCTACTAACAACACTGGTTCCTTCCCAGACAAAAACCCCTTAATTATTTCAAACAAACCCACCCTCTCCTCCTTATTCACAGGTGCATAAACATTAATTAACTTAAACTTAAACCCATGTAACCCAACCTCCACCAACACACACCTTCCTTCCCTTAACACCATTTGACTACAAACTTTAAACTTATTATTCCTAAACAAAACCCCAACTCCATCATTTCTATTTACATTAGAGCAAGACCACACTGCTGGTCCATATCTCCACTCCTCCTTTTTTGGAGGAAAATCCAATCCACATTCCTGTAGACAAATTATGTCATTATTAGTTCCTGCCAATTCCTCCAGAATGGCCGCTCTTCTATTCTTATTTTTAAAGACTCTAACATTTGACAAACTAACCGAAAAAGACATATCAAATCAAATAACAACCCATAGGAAGAAAAAACCTAGAAGAGAGTTAATGAACTTTACGGCTCAGTGTCGAGGGAGAAGTTTCTTCTCCAATGCATTTATCCATTTCACCCTCAGATATTGCGGCAAAACGATTACTCGTCTCCACCACCGTCTGCTCCATCTTTTCACCACTGGCACCTCTCGCCGCCTTCCGTGGGGGACGAAAAAGATCTTCCTCTCTCTCTTTAGCACTTTCCTCTTCTGAATTCGACCATTCAACTTTTTGAGTGCCAGACACCTGAGGACTAGGCACCTCTTCAATTCTCACCTCCTCCTCCATCTCCTCTTCAATCTCCTCCTGCACCTTCTCTTCCACCACCGTTGCTTTCTCAATAATAGCAATCACACTCTTTTCTGCCATGTCTGCCTTTGCCTTTTCCCTTTTTTTAATTGCCAAATCTTTTCTGGCCTCTTTCTCCTTCTCCCTTTTAGCCACCTCCGGACAATTTCTATACACATGTCCAACAAGGCCACAAAGATCACAAGTTCTGGGCTGTGGACAAGCTCCCGCTTCATGCCCTGGCATTTTACAATTTCGGCACTTCTTATTACCTGGACAAGCCTCTTTAACATGTCCAAACAGCAAACAATCACGGCAAAACAATGGCTGGCCATAATAATAGACATAACCCCGGTTTCCGGCGATTGAAAAATTGGCCGGTGGGTGTTTCACTCCACCAATGCTCCCAGGATCCAGCTTCAGTTTTACAAAGAACTTCCATGTGCCATTAAACACACCCAAACTACTAGTTTGCTTCACTCCCCCTTGGACACTTTCACAGTAGATACTTAGAAAGTTCTTAATCATATCCGGGTCTAAGAATGGATTGTACATATGTACAAACAGAGTCTTCACTCCCATCTCAAACAGAGGAAAAAACTTTACATTTTCCAAGACAGGGTTATTGGCATTTCTTTTCAAACATTCATAGAAGTTCTGGCAATCAGCTTCATAGATGAAGGACACATCATATATTCCTTGCTTCCTATTCTCTTGCACACAGAACAAACTATCCATGCCAAAACCACCCAATTTCTCCACAAGTTCATGTCCAATGTACTCAATCCGATTCTTACCCCGGTCAGAAGTTTCCACCACAAAACGTACAGTCTTCTCAATCGCAGGGAGGTATTCCTTTCCAGCCATTGTTCTTCTCTTGTCTGTCGATTCCACAGTAAGATCACCACTCCGGATTCCTGCTCAGCAGAACACCCGCACCCCTGACCCAGACCAAGTTTACACTTGATCGGAGCCAAAAGGCCGAGAAGCGATAACCGTGAAAGGGGCGGGCCCAACAAGGTCCCCTTCATGGGCACTATCACTGCTTGCTGTCAGGGAGGCTGCCAGACAATTTTCCATGCACACTCTGGGCTGGGGGGCAGTCAACCACCAGTACACACAGCAGAACCTAAACCCATACCATTATTGCTAAGCAGCAAGACAGGGGCCCATTGCACTCCCACGGGGCCTTTTTAAATGCAATCCATAACCCGGATTTGCCAGGAACCCTTCTTACTCCTCCTACTTGCATGTGACACTGGGCTTAGGATCTGCATAGGAAACACACACACAAGCACACACCTACCTTTGTTGCCTGCAGATGCCTCCTTGGCTGTCCCCAAACGGTATCAAACCAACACCCACGGGAAGCTGTAAGCATAGAGGACATGCCTGCACCCCATTGGACTTACCTGTGTGGGTTAAATCCGGGTTATTTGACAACCTATGGCGGTGATGGTTCTGCTCAGGCAGAGCAGTGCTGATGCTCCTCATAAAGCTGTCGCTGCTGTGAAGGTTCTAGGTGACATCACAAATCCCTTTGGTTACATACACAACAAAGCTGGGTTGTTGTTGTTTACACTCTGCAAGGCCTGTGGAAGTGAGTGACATCATAGCACTGTAGTTCTGAGGGTTCAAGATGGATGCAACAATCTCCTGTTGCTTCTATGAAGGCCGTAATAGACGACATCACCAAACAGCTCCATAGTCACATACACAGCAAAGGAGAGATGTTGTTTACACCTAGTGATGTCAGTGGTATTGAGTGACATCACAGCACAGTGCTAAGGCTCCTGGGCCTGGACACAGCAGCGGCTGCAATATCTCAACGGAGAATACGTTTATATCTATGTGTGTGTGTGCGCATATATATATATATATATATATATATATATATATATATATATTTCTCCGCCGAAATCACTTTTAAACCCATTTCCACCTTTTTTTCCCTTCTCTTCCTCTTACTTTTTTTTCACGTTTTTTTACGTTTTTCTCCTTTTCGCCTCTTTTCTGGGCGTATTATTCTTCTTTTTCTTCTTTTTTTTCGTCTAATGCATACCCCATCAGTGCAGCAATGCTTATTCAATACCGCCAGCAGATGGAGACACTGGGGGATAATTTTCTAAGGATTTATACTGATTTTTCCTGTCTGAATTTGTCGCACAGAAAGTTGCAGGCCAAATATGTGTGACATTTCTGCGACTTTAGCTTCTAGAGCATTTTTACAACATTATACATAGGTGCTGAATACATAAAAAGCGACTGTTCAGCGACAGACAAGTCGCATCGGCTGAAAGTAGGCCAGAATGTCAGTCCATGTTGGAGCAGGTTTAGATACAGTCTAAAGCATAGATCTCAAAGTCTGTGCACAGAATTTAGCAAGGGCCTCGCACCTTCTGATGCATCAGGTAGGTGCACAATAGCATAGCCTAACCCTCTGTACTTTGGTCTATATTGATGCGGGACATAGACAGCCAGCTGATGACCAATCCATTAGTGCAATGGATGGCTGGAAGCATTTGTCTTTGCCTTTGCAATACCACAGAAGCAATGCATGGTCAATGTACAGCAATGACACACCTGTGTGAACAGCCAGGAGACCCCCCCCCCCCCCCCCCATGTTATGTTACATAGTTACATAGTTAGTACGGTCGAAAAAAGACATATGTCCATCACGTTCAACCAGGGAATTAAGGGGTAGGGGTGTGGCGCGATATTGGGGAAGGGATGAGATTTTATATTTCTTCATAAGCATTAATCTTATTTTGTCAATTAGGAACATTCAGCACCCACCCGCTATCAAGGCAGCTGCCTATCATGTCATGCCCTACCTGCACAGGTGTGCTGGCTACTCAAATGATCCAATTAAGGAGGCCATTTAGTCAGCAGCAGCAGAAGTCCTGTGCCTGGACGCTCCAACAGGGGCCAGACACAAGCAGAAGCAGAAGCAGCAGAAGCAGCAGCAGCACCACCTTTTGTTTTTTGGCTGCAGCAGCAGCAAGGCCCACAGGGCTGGCTAGCTGGCTAGCCAGCAAGCAGGTAGCAATGAAAGTAGGAATCTTTCTTTTTAACCCTGTAAGGGGGTGGTGCACTGTACCCGAAGATACTGCCATATCGGGTCAATGCATAGGGCGACGGAAGCAAGCTTCGAAATCGGCCCCCGTTCTCAAAAATCCATTTAATATATGGTCCCCAGATAGGGGACGTATCAGATATTAAACTGATAAGAACAGATACTACACTTGATCTTAGCCAAAAGGCCGAGAAGCGATAACGGTGAAAGGGGCGGGCCCAACAAGGTCCCCTTCATGGGCACTATCACTGCTTGCTGTCAGGGAGGCTGCCAGACAATTTTCCATGCACACTCTGGGCTGGGGGGCAGTCAACCACCAGTACACACAGCAGAACCTAAACCCATACCATTATTGCTAAGCAGCAAGACAGGGGCCCATTGCACTCCCACGGGGCCTTTTTAAATGCAATCCATAACCCGGATTTGCCAGGAACCCTTCTTACTCCTCCTACTTGCATGTGACACTGGGCTTAGGATCTGCATAGGAAACACACACACAAGCACACACCTACCTTTGTTGCCTGCAGATGCCTCCTTGGCTGTCCCCAAACGGTATCAAACCAACACCCACGGGAAGCTGTAAGCATAGAGGACATGCCTGCACCCCATTGGACTTACCTGTGTGGGTTAAATCCGGGTTATTTGACAACCTATGGCGGTGATGGTTCTGCTCAGGCAGAGCAGTGCTGATGCTCCTCATAAAGCTGTCGCTGCTGTGAAGGTTCTAGGTGACATCACAAATCCCTTTGGTTACATACACAACAAAGCTGGGTTGTTGTTGTTTACACTCTGCAAGGCCTGTGGAAGTGAGTGACATCATAGCACTGTAGTTCTGAGGGTTCAAGATGGATGCAACAATCTCCTGTTGCTTCTATGAAGGCCGTAATAGACGACATCACCAAACAGCTCCATAGTCACATACACAGCAAAGGAGAGATGTTGTTTACACCTAGTGATGTCAGTGGTATTGAGTGACATCACAGCACAGTGCTAAGGCTCCTGGGCCTGGACACAGCAGCGGCTGCAATATCTCAACGGAGAATACGTTTATATCTATGTGTGTGTGTGCGCATATATATATATATATATATATATATATATATATATATATTTCTCCGCCGAAATCACTTTTAAACCCATTTCCACCTTTTTTTCCCTTCTCTTCCTCTTACTTTTTTTTCACGTTTTTTTACGTTTTTCTCCTTTTCGCCTCTTTTCTGGGCGTATTATTCTTCTTTTTCTTCTTTTTTTTCGTCTAATGCATACCCCATCAGTGCAGCAATGCTTATTCAATACCGCCAGCAGATGGAGACACTGGGGGATAATTTTCTAAGGATTTATACTGATTTTTCCTGTCTGAATTTGTCGCACAGAAAGTTGCAGGCCAAATATGTGTGACATTTCTGCGACTTTAGCTTCTAGAGCATTTTTACAACATTATACATAGGTGCTGAATACATAAAAAGCGACTGTTCAGCGACAGACAAGTCGCATCGGCTGAAAGTAGGCCAGAATGTCAGTCCATGTTGGAGCAGGTTTAGATACAGTCTAAAGCATAGATCTCAAAGTCTGTGCACAGAATTTAGCAAGGGCCTCGCACCTTCTGATGCATCAGGTAGGTGCACAATAGCATAGCCTAACCCTCTGTACTTTGGTCTATATTGATGCGGGACATAGACAGCCAGCTGATGACCAATCCATTAGTGCAATGGATGGCTGGAAGCATTTGTCTTTGCCTTTGCAATACCACAGAAGCAATGCATGGTCAATGTACAGCAATGACACACCTGTGTGAACAGCCAGGAGACCCCCCCCCCCATGTTATGTTACATAGTTACATAGTTAGTACGGTCGAAAAAAGACATATGTCCATCACGTTCAACCAGGGAATTAAGGGGTAGGGGTGTGGCGCGATATTGGGGAAGGGATGAGATTTTATATTTCTTCATAAGCATTAATCTTATTTTGTCAATTAGGAACATTCAGCACCCACCCGCTATCAAGGCAGCTGCCTATCATGTCATGCCCTACCTGCACAGGTGTGCTGGCTACTCAAATGATCCAATTAAGGAGGCCATTTAGTCAGCAGCAGCAGAAGTCCTGTGCCTGGACGCTCCAACAGGGGCCAGACACAAGCAGAAGCAGAAGCAGCAGAAGCAGCAGCAGCACCACCTTTTGTTTTTTGGCTGCAGCAGCAGCAAGGCCCACAGGGCTGGCTAGCTGGCTAGCCAGCAAGCAGGTAGCAATGAAAGTAGGAATCTTTCTTTTTAACCCTGTAAGGGGGTGGTGCACTGTACCCGAAGATACTGCCATATCGGGTCAATGCATAGGGCGACGGAAGCAAGCTTCGAAATCGGCCCCCGTTCTCAAAAATCCATTTAATATATGGTCCCCAGATAGGGGACGTATCAGATATTAAACTGATAAGAACAGATACTACACTTGATCTTAGCCAAAAGGCCGAGAAGCGATAACCGTGAAAGGGGCGGGCCCAACAAGGTCCCCTTCATGGGCACTATCACTGCTTGCTGTCAGGGAGGCTGCCAGACAATTTTCCATGCACACTCTGGGCTGGGGGGCAGTCAACCACCAGTACACACAGCAGAACCTAAACCCATACCATTATTGCTAAGCAGCAAGACAGGGGCCCATTGCACTCCCACGGGGCCTTTTTAAATGCAATCCATAACCCGGATTTGCCAGGAACCCTTCTTACTCCTCCTACTTGCATGTGACACTGGGCTTAGGATCTGCATAGGAAACACACACACAAGCACACACCTACCTTTGTTGCCTGCAGATGCCTCCTTGGCTGTCCCCAAACGGTATCAAACCAACACCCACGGGAAGCTGTAAGCATAGAGGACATGCCTGCACCCCATTGGACTTACCTGTGTGGGTTAAATCCGGGTTATTTGACAACCTATGGCGGTGATGGTTCTGCTCAGGCAGAGCAGTGCTGATGCTCCTCATAAAGCTGTCGCTGCTGTGAAGGTTCTAGGTGACATCACAAATCCCTTTGGTTACATACACAACAAAGCTGGGTTGTTGTTGTTTACACTCTGCAAGGCCTGTGGAAGTGAGTGACATCATAGCACTGTAGTTCTGAGGGTTCAAGATGGATGCAACAATCTCCTGTTGCTTCTATGAAGGCCGTAATAGACGACATCACCAAACAGCTCCATAGTCACATACACAGCAAAGGAGAGATGTTGTTTACACCTAGTGATGTCAGTGGTATTGAGTGACATCACAGCACAGTGCTAAGGCTCCTGGGCCTGGACACAGCAGCGGCTGCAATATCTCAACGGAGAATACGTTTATATCTATGTGTGTGTGTGCGCATATATATATATATATATATATATATATATATATATATATATATATTTCTCCGCCGAAATCACTTTTAAACCCATTTCCACCTTTTTTTCCCTTCTCTTCCTCTTACTTTTTTTTCACGTTTTTTTACGTTTTTCTCCTTTTCGCCTCTTTTCTGGGCGTATTATTCTTCTTTTTCTTCTTTTTTTTCGTCTAATGCATACCCCATCAGTGCAGCAATGCTTATTCAATACCGCCAGCAGATGGAGACACTGGGGGATAATTTTCTAAGGATTTATACTGATTTTTCCTGTCTGAATTTGTCGCACAGAAAGTTGCAGGCCAAATATGTGTGACATTTCTGCGACTTTAGCTTCTAGAGCATTTTTACAACATTATACATAGGTGCTGAATACATAAAAAGCGACTGTTCAGCGACAGACAAGTCGCATCGGCTGAAAGTAGGCCAGAATGTCAGTCCATGTTGGAGCAGGTTTAGATACAGTCTAAAGCATAGATCTCAAAGTCTGTGCACAGAATTTAGCAAGGGCCTCGCACCTTCTGATGCATCAGGTAGGTGCACAATAGCATAGCCTAACCCTCTGTACTTTGGTCTATATTGATGCGGGACATAGACAGCCAGCTGATGACCAATCCATTAGTGCAATGGATGGCTGGAAGCATTTGTCTTTGCCTTTGCAATACCACAGAAGCAATGCATGGTCAATGTACAGCAATGACACACCTGTGTGAACAGCCAGGAGACCCCCCCCCCCCCCCCATGTTATGTTACATAGTTACATAGTTAGTACGGTCGAAAAAAGACATATGTCCATCACGTTCAACCAGGGAATTAAGGGGTAGGGGTGTGGCGCGATATTGGGGAAGGGATGAGATTTTATATTTCTTCATAAGCATTAATCTTATTTTGTCAATTAGGAACATTCAGCACCCACCCGCTATCAAGGCAGCTGCCTATCATGTCATGCCCTACCTGCACAGGTGTGCTGGCTACTCAAATGATCCAATTAAGGAGGCCATTTAGTCAGCAGCAGCAGAAGTCCTGTGCCTGGACGCTCCAACAGGGGCCAGACACAAGCAGAAGCAGAAGCAGCAGAAGCAGCAGCAGCACCACCTTTTGTTTTTTGGCTGCAGCAGCAGCAAGGCCCACAGGGCTGGCTAGCTGGCTAGCCAGCAAGCAGGTAGCAATGAAAGTAGGAATCTTTCTTTTTAACCCTGTAAGGGGGTGGTGCACTGTACCCGAAGATACTGCCATATCGGGTCAATGCATAGGGCGACGGAAGCAAGCTTCGAAATCGGCCCCCGTTCTCAAAAATCCATTTAATATATGGTCCCCAGATAGGGGACGTATCAGATATTAAACTGATAAGAACAGATTTTTTTTTTTTTTTTACATTTTTATTGAAAAAACTCAAAAACTTAAATACATCACAAGAAAATTTTTACAATACTTCAAATACTGTTTTCCATAAATGTAAATTCCACATAGCTAATGCTTTTTTCTGCCCAAATCTCTTTTTATCAATTAAATAGTACAAGTAAACTTCACTGTATATCATCTTCAAACATTCTTTTTCACAAATAAAATCTCTTTTGAAGACAAGAATATTACGAACTTTCCATAATACATTTTTTGTACAGTTGATAAAAATCCACAAAATTCTCTCTTTTTCTTTCGTAACTCCATCACTTTTGCCATATAAAACAACTTCATGATTTAAAACTTTTAGACCTGTTAGGAATTTCAATAAAGAACCAATTAGTCTAAAAACCTTTTGTGCAAAATAACAATTCCAGAAAAGGTGCAAAACAGTTTCATCTATATTGCAATTTTCCCGGGGACAGACACATACAGCATTTAGACCTCTTCTATATTGGAAAAATCTTACCGGAAGACACTCATGGATAATCATCCATGCTAAATCCTTGTGCTCATTAAAAAGATATGGCTCGTTTACCTTTTTCCATATTTGTACACACCTATTATAAGAAAAATTAGAGACCATACATATTTCTTCTTGCAAATTTAACTGTACTTCTATCTTGCGAGCATCCCTCAAGGTTAACAAGTCAAAGTCTTTAAGGTTATACATACGTATTATTTTTTCTAACATGGCATAATGTTTAGGCGGAGTTAAAAGTACAGGAGAAGATAATGATAAAAACACCCATTTTCTTCTTCTAAAAATATGTCCCGCAGAGTACTTTAAAAAACAGGACCATACACTTTTCATAAAAAGTCCCCTAAAACACCAACTAAAAAACCTTAAGTATAAAAATTTTCTAATACAGGGAACCTGTTTTCCTCCATTTTTTTGTGACTTATACATAATATCTCTTTTTAATTTTTCTGCTTTAGAACTCCATAGAAACTCAAAGAGAATCCTCTGAAGTTGCCTAGACATAAGTTCATTAGGAGGATAAATCATATTTAAATAGAGCATAATGGGTATTAGCATAGCCTTAATCACCAAAATTTTACCTTCTAAAGATAATTTCCTAAGGGACCAAAAGTCTACTTTCTTCTTTACCTTTTCTTTTACCATTAGCCAACTTTCCTCACCATTGTTATTTTTATCAAAGATGACTCCAAGGATTTTTATTTTTTCTGACTGTAATTTTAGGTTTGGTATTTGCACGTTTTCCCATTTACCTATATAAAAACAGTCACATTTAGATAAATTAAGTTTAAAAGCAGAAGCTTTACAAAAGAAATCAGTAACATCAACAACTCTTTGTAAAGAGAAGGAACTTTCACAAAAAACATTAATATCATCCATATAGCCACACACTTTAAGGGTGGCATTATTACCTCCAGGAACTGGCACTCCTTTTATTATTTTATCATTCCTTATTAAGTTTAACAGAGGTTCTATTGCACATATAAACAGTATAGGAGACAGAGGGCAGCCTTGCTTTACCCCTGATGATAAATTAATAAAATCTGTAAGGAAACCATTTATTAAAATCCTGCTAAAAGAACCTTTATATAAGAGAGCAATTTGCTTAATAAGTATGTTAGGAAAACCCATGCGTTGTAAAACCATCCATAAAAAACAATGTGATACTCTATCGAACGCTTTATGAAAATCTAGAGATAGAATGGCTATATTTTGATTCCGCTCTTGCTGATACCATATGACGTCCCTAATAGCATTTAAAGGTTCAGCTACACTCCTTCCTGGGACACCACATACCTGATCCACATGGATGACCTTGTGCAAAAATGGCTTCATTCTGTTAACAAAAATTTTTGACATAATCTTATAATCAACATTAAGAAGCGTAATTGGTCTCCAATTTTCTAAGCTGTTCCTATCCCCCTTTTTGGGGATCAGAGACACTATACCACTCCTCCAAGATAAAGGTAGAACATCAGAATTAAAAGCCTCCTTAAAAATATTAAGCAAATCATCTTTAAAAATTTCCCAAAAGGTTTTATAAAACTCTACAGGAAGTCCATCAGAACCTGGTGTTTTACCTGTGGATAAACTTTTAGCAGCAATTTCTAATTCTTGGCATCTTACTTCTGTGCAAAGTGCATCTTGGTCCTCCTTACTTAAACCACAATCTAAAGTGCTTAGGAGAAAATTAGCAGCAGATATATCAATGGGTTTCTCATTAAACAGATCTTGATAAAAGGATTTAGCTTTGGATAACATTCCTACATTAGTAGTTTCATCCTCAATGTTAATCATTAACTTTTTTGTTTCCATTACCTTTTTAAAAAAGAATCTTGTACACTTTTCATCCTTCTCTTTACATTCAACTTTGGAGTTAAAAATTATTTCTTTCCCTTTGTTAGTTATAGCCTTCTGAATATCACTTTTAACACTTAAAATCAGATCGTCTACATATACACCCAGCTCTTTGAGTTGATAATAGGTTTGTAGTTTTGTGTTAAGATCTCTATACCATTTCAATTTCTCTTTTGTTTTTTTAACACCCATCTTAATAAAATACTCTTTAAATTTTACCTTGCAGAATTCCCACCATGCTAAAAGAGAATTAAAATTAGTCCTTGAGTTCTGCAATTTTTTAAAAAGATAGATAAAATTACATTTAATTTCTTCATCTTCAAGCAAAGAGACATTCAGACGCCAGACTCCTTTGGCTCTGCAAACCCCATCAAACTTACATGTAGCAGATAAAATCTTATGATCTGAAAAAAAGGTAGAAGTCAATTGCATGTTCCCATAAAATGCAAATCCAGAAGCAAAAATATAATCAATCCTTGACATATAAAGGCTATTCCCCCAGGTATACCCAGGGTCATTAGGGAAAGAGGTTCTCCACAAATCTTTTAAATTAAAATCAACTATAAAATCCTTTAGTTGTTTTTCAGTCTTATCTTTCCTTTGTTCAGATCCTCCAGCCCGCTCCTCTCCTGCCATTATACAATTAAAATCACCAGCGATGATAAGCGGGGATGAACCCGGTAAATAAAACTGAATTTTCTCTAATAAATCAGATCTTTCATCCTTATCTGGAGAGGCATATACATTTAAAAGTCTCATATTCATGTCATTATAAATAATATGAACGAGCAGGGCTCTACCGGGTACAATGTCTGTGAAGGAGGTAACTTTATACTCACTGCTCTTGAACAGTATGCCAACACCAGTCACTTTCCTCTCATTATCCCCTGACCACACAGACGGGCCAAGAGTCCATTCAGATCTCAAAGATGAATAATTGATATCATAATCAATGGCACATTCCTGTAAAAATAAAATGTCTGTAGGCAAAGAAGACAAGAAAGAAAATAAAGCAGCCCTCCTCTCTGGGCTCTTCAAACTCCTCACATTGAAGGAGGAGATATTAACACTTGGTAGCTCCTGGGTCATTCATTATCCTCAGACAAAGAACCCCAATCTGTAGGTGGTGACACAAATTCCTCAATATTAACAGGGTCGGATGCTGTTATAACCTTTTGGCAGACAATCTCCACGTTCCCCTCGTCCGCACTAACTCGACCACTCCTTTTGATGTTAAGGCCCTTTTCCTCTTTCCGGTCTCTGCTTTTCCTCTTTCGCCGTTCTTCTACATCCATCTCCTCTGTATCCCTTCTGGGCGGTCCAGGACCCTCAACTTCCATGAGAGGAGAACCCCTCACTTCTGTCTCAGGTCCCACGACCTTCCCCGGGGACACAATGCTTTTGGAGACATGAGCCACAGCAGGTATCACAGGAATTCCGGTAGCAGAAGACTCAGGCATCACTTTCAGGGTATGGGTCTTAGGCACAGGCACAGCATCCATGGAGCTCTTCCTCATCGAGGGACCAGCCGACGTAGCCACAATATTGGCCCAGGAGCGTTGAGGACAATCCTTAAAAGCGTGTCCTTTCTGCTTACACACATTACACAGAATCTCATTTTGACAGTCCAAAGTGGTGTGGCCTTTTTGGCCACATCTTTTGCAAATAACCACTTCCTCTTTGCAAGATTCTTGTGTATGACCATATTCATGGCATTTCCTGCAATAATACGGCATCCCAGGGTAGAATAAATAGCCACGTTTACGCCCAATTAAAAAATTTGCAGGTGGGCGACACAGACCTCCAATTCCTCTCACATCTTCTCTGAACTTAACAGCAAACTTATGCTTTCCAGTCCAAAAGTCCATTGCATTCATTATTTTATGAGAGTATTTGACTTCCGCACAATATTGGTTTAAAAATAAGACAATGTCTCTTATATCCACGTATGGATCGTGCATAGTAACCACCAGTGGAACATCGCCATTAGAATATAGAGCAATGAAAACAAGTCCTTTCATATCCTCCTCATTGGCAAGCTCCCGAACTTTCTCAAACATATGGTCACATGCAGATGCGGAAGTCAAGGTAAGAATGAAAAGTCCTTTACCTGGGTCTTTTAGGCAAAACACATCTTCTCTCTGAATGTGCAATAAATCCAGCATAATTCTCTTGACAAAAAATTCCAAAGTCATCTTCTCCTTTTTCTCCTCATCCACTTCAATACGGAAGGTGTTCTTAATCCGAGTTTCAGTATGCGCAGCAAACCTAAGGGTCGCCATGGGGGATCGCCTTCCCGTTCTTTGTAAGTCCTCCTCCTATAGCAGCATGAGGCTTAAGACGGCTAAAAAACCGCCGATGCCTCAAGGCCGAAGGTTCGACGAACTCAGAGCCCCTTGACAAGATACAAGATCTTAGCCAAAAGGCCGAGAAGCGATAACCGTGAAAGGGGCGGGCCCAACAAGGTCCCCTTCATGGGCACTATCACTGCTTGCTGTCAGGGAGGCTGCCAGACAATTTTCCATGCACACTCTGGGCTGGGGGGCAGTCAACCACCAGTACACACAGCAGAACCTAAACCCATACCATTATTGCTAAGCAGCAAGACAGGGGCCCATTGCACTCCCACGGGGCCTTTTTAAATGCAATCCATAACCCGGATTTGCCAGGAACCCTTCTTACTCCTCCTACTTGCATGTGACACTGGGCTTAGGATCTGCATAGGAAACACACACACAAGCACACACCTACCTTTGTTGCCTGCAGATGCCTCCTTGGCTGTCCCCAAACGGTATCAAACCAACACCCACGGGAAGCTGTAAGCATAGAGGACATGCCTGCACCCCATTGGACTTACCTGTGTGGGTTAAATCCGGGTTATTTGACAACCTATGGCGGTGATGGTTCTGCTCAGGCAGAGCAGTGCTGATGCTCCTCATAAAGCTGTCGCTGCTGTGAAGGTTCTAGGTGACATCACAAATCCCTTTGGTTACATACACAACAAAGCTGGGTTGTTGTTGTTTACACTCTGCAAGGCCTGTGGAAGTGAGTGACATCATAGCACTGTAGTTCTGAGGGTTCAAGATGGATGCAACAATCTCCTGTTGCTTCTATGAAGGCCGTAATAGACGACATCACCAAACAGCTCCATAGTCACATACACAGCAAAGGAGAGATGTTGTTTACACCTAGTGATGTCAGTGGTATTGAGTGACATCACAGCACAGTGCTAAGGCTCCTGGGCCTGGACACAGCAGCGGCTGCAATATCTCAACGGAGAATACGTTTATATCTATGTGTGTGTGTGCGCATATATATATATATATATATATATATATATATATATATATATATATATTCTCCGCCGAAATCACTTTTAAACCCATTTCCACCTTTTTTTCCCTTCTCTTCCTCTTACTTTTTTTTCACGTTTTTTTACGTTTTTCTCCTTTTCGCCTCTTTTCTGGGCGTATTATTCTTCTTTTTCTTCTTTTTTTTCGTCTAATGCATACCCCATCAGTGCAGCAATGCTTATTCAATACCGCCAGCAGATGGAGACACTGGGGGATAATTTTCTAAGGATTTATACTGATTTTTCCTGTCTGAATTTGTCGCACAGAAAGTTGCAGGCCAAATATGTGTGACATTTCTGCGACTTTAGCTTCTAGAGCATTTTTACAACATTATACATAGGTGCTGAATACATAAAAAGCGACTGTTCAGCGACAGACAAGTCGCATCGGCTGAAAGTAGGCCAGAATGTCAGTCCATGTTGGAGCAGGTTTAGATACAGTCTAAAGCATAGATCTCAAAGTCTGTGCACAGAATTTAGCAAGGGCCTCGCACCTTCTGATGCATCAGGTAGGTGCACAATAGCATAGCCTAACCCTCTGTACTTTGGTCTATATTGATGCGGGACATAGACAGCCAGCTGATGACCAATCCATTAGTGCAATGGATGGCTGGAAGCATTTGTCTTTGCCTTTGCAATACCACAGAAGCAATGCATGGTCAATGTACAGCAATGACACACCTGTGTGAACAGCCAGGAGACCCCCCCCCCCCCCATGTTATGTTACATAGTTACATAGTTAGTACGGTCGAAAAAAGACATATGTCCATCACGTTCAACCAGGGAATTAAGGGGTAGGGGTGTGGCGCGATATTGGGGAAGGGATGAGATTTTATATTTCTTCATAAGCATTAATCTTATTTTGTCAATTAGGAACATTCAGCACCCACCCGCT
The DNA here is from genome assembly GCF_029499605.1 of Hyla sarda. Classification (NCBI taxonomy): domain Eukaryota; kingdom Metazoa; phylum Chordata; class Amphibia; order Anura; family Hylidae; genus Hyla; species Hyla sarda. The sequence continues at coordinate 850 of NW_026607901.1, read as the reverse complement.
ATCAAGGCAGCTGCCTATCATGTCATGCCCTACCTGCACAGGTGTGCTGGCTACTCAAATGATCCAATTAAGGAGGCCATTTAGTCAGCAGCAGCAGAAGTCCTGTGCCTGGACGCTCCAACAGGGGCCAGACACAAGCAGAAGCAGAAGCAGCAGAAGCAGCAGCAGCACCACCTTTTGTTTTTTGGCTGCAGCAGCAGCAAGGCCCACAGGGCTGGCTAGCTGGCTAGCCAGCAAGCAGGTAGCAATGAAAGTAGGAATCTTTCTTTTTAACCCTGTAAGGGGGTGGTGCACTGTACCCGAAGATACTGCCATATCGGGTCAATGCATAGGGCGACGGAAGCAAGCTTCGAAATCGGCCCCCGTTCTCAAAAATCCATTTAATATATGGTCCCCAGATAGGGGACGTATCAGATATTAAACTGATAAGAACAGATACTACACTTGATCTTAGCCAAAAGGCCGAGAAGCGATAACCGTGAAAGGGGCGGGCCCAACAAGGTCCCCTTCATGGGCACTATCACTGCTTGCTGTCAGGGAGGCTGCCAGACAATTTTCCATGCACACTCTGGGCTGGGGGGCAGTCAACCACCAGTACACACAGCAGAACCTAAACCCATACCATTATTGCTAAGCAGCAAGACAGGGGCCCATTGCACTCCCACGGGGCCTTTTTAAATGCAATCCATAACCCGGATTTGCCAGGAACCCTTCTTACTCCTCCTACTTGCATGTGACACTGGGCTTAGGATCTGCATAGGAAACACACACACAAGCACACACCTACCTTTGTTGCCTGCAGATGCCTCCTTGGCTGTCCCCAAACGGTATCAAACCAACACCCACGGGA
>NW_026607900.1:0-104420 GCF_029499605.1 Hyla sarda | reverse complement strand
GACACATAATGATACAGTCATCACCCCGACCCCTCCAGTGGTGTTACTGTATAATGTCCCAGCATTCCCAGCAGTGTCACCTCTCCAGTCATCACCAGACCCCTCCATTACTGTATAATGTCCCAGCAGTGTCACCTCTCCAGTCATCACCCAGACCCCTCCATTACTGTATAATGTCCCAGCAGTGTCACCTCTCCAGTCATCACCAGACCCCTCCATTACTGTATAATGTCCCAGCAGTGTCACCTCTCCAGTCATCACCAGACCCCTCCATTACTGTATAATGTCCCAGCATTCCCAGCAGTGTCACCTCTCCAGTCATCACCAGACCCCTCCATTACTGTATAATGTCCCAGCAGTGTCACCTCTCCAGTCATCACCAGACCCCTCCATTACTGTATAATGTCCCAGCAGTGTCACCTCTCCAGTCATCACCAGACCCCTCCATTACTGTATAATGTCCCAGCAGTGTCACCTCTCCAGTCATCACCAGACCCCTCCATTACTGTATAATGTCCCAGCAGTGTCACCTCTCCAGTCATCACCAGACCCTCCATTACTGTATAATGTCCCAGCCAGTGTCACCTCTCCAGTCATCACCCAGACCCCCTCCATTACTGTATAATGTCCCAGCAGTGTCACCTCTCCAGTCATCACCCGACCCCTCCATTACTGTATAATGTCCCAGCATTCCCAGCAGTGTCACCTCTCCAGTCATCACCAGACCCCTCCATTACTGTATAATGTCCCAGCATTCCCAGCAGTGTCACCTCTCCAGTCATCACCAGACCCCTCCATTACTGTATAACGTCCCAGCAGTGTCACCTCTCCAGTCATCACCAGACCCCTCCATTACTGTATAATGTCCCAGCATTCCCAGCAGTGTCACCTCTCCAGTCATCACCAGACCCCTCCATTACTGTATAATGTCCCAGCAGTGTCACCTCTCCAGTCATCACCAGACACCTCCATTACTGTATAATGTCCCAGCAGTGTCACCTCTCCAGTCATCACCAGACCCCTCCATTACTGTATAATGTCCCAGCATTCCCAGCAGTGTCATCTCTCCAGTCATCACCAGACCCCTCCATTACTGTATAATGCCCCAGCAGTGTCACCTCTCCAGTCATCACCAGACCCCTCCATTACTGTATAATTTCCCAGCAGGGTCACCTCTCCAGTCATCACCAGACCCCTCCATTACTGTATAATGTCCCAGCAGGGTCACCTCTCCAGTCATCACCAGACCCCTCCATTACTGTATAATGTCCCAGCAGTGTCACCTCTCCAGTCATCACCAGACCCCTCCATTACTGTATAATGTCCCAGCATTCCCAGCAGTGTCACCTCTCCAGTCATCACCAGACCCCTCCATTACTGTATAATGTCCCAGCATTCCCAGCAGTGTCACCTCTCCAGTCATCACCAGACCCCTCCATTACTGTATAATGTCCCAGCAGTGTCACCTCTCCAGTCATCACCAGACCCCTCCATTACTGTATAATGTCCCAGCAGGGTCACCTCTCCAGTCAGCAGCTCCATCATCTTGTTGATGAGTTCTAGAATCTTCTGTTCATCCATTTCCTCATGTATCAGGGAGTGAGGTGGGGACCCCGGGATTGGGTTCAGGATTCTTCCCCATCCTTCACACACAGGGGCCCGACAGCGCCCACTAGAGGACTTCTTCACTACTGTGTAATCCTATGTATGGAAAGACACATTAATATCACTACATACATTCCCAGAATCCCTCACCTCTCCAGTCATATCCATCTGTTATTACATAAATAAGAATGACGTCATGTGACATCACTCCCAGAATCCCTCACCTCTCCAGTCATATCCATCTGTTATTACATAGATAAGAATGAGGTCATGTGACATCACTCCCATAATCCCTCACCTCTCCAGTCATATCCATCTGTTATTACATAGATAAGAATCAGGTCACGTGACATCACTCCCATAATCCCTCACCTCTCCAGTCATATCCATCTGTTATTACATAAATAAGAATGAGGTCATGTGACATCACTCCCAGAATCCTTCACCTCTTCAGTCATATCCATCTGTTATTACATAGATAAGAATGAGGTCATGTGACATCACTCCCAGAATCCCTCACCTCTCCAGTCATATCCATCTGTTATTACATAGATAAGAATGAGAATATGTGACATCACTCCCAGAATCCCTCAGCTCTCCAGTCATATCCATCTGTTATTACATAGATAAGAATGAGGTCATGTGACATCACTCCCAGAATCCCTCACCTCTCCAGTCATATCCATCTGTTATTACATAGATAAGAATGAGGTCATGTGACATCACTCCCAGAACCCCTCACCTCTCCAGTCATATCCATCTGTTATTACATAGATAAGAATGAGGTCATGTGACATCACTCCCAGAATCCCTCACCTCTCCAGTCATATCCATCTGTTATTACATAGATAAGAATGAGGTCATGGTACATCACTCCCAGAATCCCTCACCTCTCCAGTCATATCCATCTGTTATTACATCGATAAGAATGAGGTCATGTGACATCACTCCCAGAATCCCTCACCTCTCCAGTCATATCCATCTGTTATTACATAGATAAGAATGAGGTCATGTGACATCACTCCCAGAATCCCTCACCTCTCCAGTCATATCCATCTGTTATTACATAGATAAGAATGAGGTCATGTGACATCACTCCCAGAATCCCTCACCTCTCCAGTAAGCCGGAAGAGTATCTGTAGGGTGAGGTTTATGATCCTGTCGGCCATCTTGTTCCTGTCTCTCTCCATGGTTGATGGGTCATCCAGGAGAATTCTCTTATATAGAAGATATCAGCAGAGGATCCTGGATTGGAGAAACCTGAAGGGAAGAAGAGGAGACGATGATAAACCGCACCAGATTCTATGGAGGAATAAAATCCATTTCCTGGAGATAATCTGGGGAAACATCTGAGGAGACATTATAGTCACAATCATGGAGGCTATAAACCTAGTCAGGGGATCCATCATAGTCTGGGGCGGAGTCATGGGGGATGGGTAGAATATGGAGACAGGAATCCACCCTCCATGTTATCCAGGTAATACCAGAAGCCGCGAGTGGTGAGAAGATGGAAATGGTGGACAAAGTGTCTGAGGACTCTTCATCATCCAGTAGATGTGACCTGTCATGGTCGGAGGTCAGGAGGTCACTGTCCTATGTCACACACCTTCTCTTACCATCCTATTTTAACTATAGTCAGTTTTTCTGATGCCAACTAGGTGTTTACCCTGACCACTGGAGGGCGCCAAATATCAGGACTCCAGAAAATAAACAGTTACACATAAGGGATTTGGTGACACCGCACTGGAATCATTGATAATGGGATCATCCATCTGGGATATTTCCACACAGGATCGAGACCTTCTGCCTCCCACTAATCCCAAGGATTTCCTCACATCACCTTCTATTATATACATACCTATACGCTTATTGTGAGCGGCTTTACCTCATCTCACCTTCTCTAATAGTGGACTGAGGACATCTAGACCTGATATTCCTTCATTGTATGTATCCCACTGCGAACAAACCATTGTGCCTCCCCTCAGGGGTTGTAAAGACTTTTGTGACACGGTCACATGACACTTCTCTTCGCTTTTTGTACTTTTGTTCACATAAAGCATTGGTTGGATCATAGTTGAATGGATCTGCATCACACTGGGAATTATTGTCCCGGAATGTTACATAATTGTCCAGAACCTGGGCAGAAAGCCAATCTGGTTTCCAGGGTTGGTACGACACTATGTCGGGAGTTTGAATCCTGACGTGGATGTTGTCCCTCCAGGTGCCCACGTTATGGAGCCTTTTCATCTGGAACACGTTGTTTGTGGTAACAAAGGGGAAGGAACAGAGGGGCCCAGAGCAGAGAAGGCTGAGGAAGAAGCCTCTGAGGAGAGACCATATGTTACCACTGTGCCTCGTGTGCGGCCGTAAGGAAGGAGGTAGAAGCAGCCACCGGGACCACAATGGCGGCCATCTTAGATTGCTGTATGGAAGAAATGGCTAATACCCAGAGAAGAAATTAACCAGATGACAGGATGGGCGGGGAGGTGACCTGCAGCCCTTCACTATACAAACATGCCCCTTCCATAGACCTGCATTGAGAGGGTGTGACGGAACGAGGGGTGTGGCTTTGCCAGCACAACCCCCGCTGCAAGCATTCAGAACACTGGGGCAGCAGAGTACCCCTTTAATGGGTTAATCATTAGCAGTGAGTCCTGGCTTCTTATAGCTCCTAAGCTCTAAATCCCATATGGGGCGCAGGGTGTAAATGTACTGCATGTTCTTAAAGGAGTTCTGTAGTGAAAAATAACCAACGGATAGGGGACGTTATAGATCGCAGGGGTCTGACTGCTGGGACCCCCTGCAATCTCTTGTAAGGGGCCCCGACAGTCCGCAGGAAGGGGGCGAGCGAACCCCTGCACGGAGTGGCGGCAAAAATGCCCCCCCCCACCATGTATCCCATAGAAATACATGGAGGGGGAGCTTCGGCAGCGGCTTCCTGTGGGGGTCAGATCGCCCGCTTCCTGCGAACTGCTGGGCCCCCATACAGGAAATCATGGGGGATCCCAGCAGTCAGACCCCCGCAATCTATAACTTATCCCCTATACTTTGAAAAGGGGATGTTATTTTTCACTGCACTAGTCCTTTATGGGTTAATAACATCCCCAATAATCCTGATCTGATGGTGGGACACACATACCTGTATCTGTAGAGGAACAGTGTGCTTACAGGACCTGCGATGATGTCACCGTCATGTGATCAGTCACATGGAGGAGGAGTCACATGATCAGGGGCTGCTGCTCTGAGAGATCTCCTCACACAACACAACAGCAGTGACTGCCCCACCAGGACCTGCTCGGTATCTGCTACATGCTGGAGGTGTAGGACCTGTGATGATGTCACAATCATGTGACCAGTACATTTGGGGGGGGGGGGGGGGGGCAAAGTTTAGCACTGAATAAGTGACTGTGGCTGAAGGACCTGTGGGGAGGATCATGTGACAGGAGTGGGCGGGGCTGAGCAGTGTAGGGTAGAAGAGATTGTAGTTGAAGGACCTGTGATAATGGTCATGTGACAGAAGAGTCCTGCATACACTGAGCAGATGAGCCTAGAGCAGCAGCCCCAGATCATGTGACTCCTCCTCCTCCATGTGACTGATCACATGACGGTGACATCATCGCAGGTCCTGTAAGTACACGGCTCCTCTACAGATACAGGTATGTGTGTTCTCTCCCTGTCAGGATTCTCTTACGTCCCTCCAGCAGCACAGATGGTATATTCCTCCCCCCGCACACTGGTATGACCCATGCATTGTACTGATAATAAAACCTTACAAGGGTTAATCGCCCCCCCCTCCCCTATATAGAGACCGATCCCCTCATCCTGGGATTTCTCCTTTGGGGATTATTTTTATGTATTTTTGTGTTTTTCTCTATAATATTATTTTACCTTTGCTCCTGGTGAGAGAAGGGTTAATATATTGTCTTGTTTCTGCTGCTGTTTGTGTTATTCCGCCATCTTTACTTATTTCCTATAGCTCCGCCCAGTTGGCCCCCAGCTAGAAGCCCCGCCCTCCTGTCCTTGTGGCCCTATTCCTGTTATGTCTTTACCTCTAATATGTCAGGTTCTTCTTCTCCTTCTGGTTCTCTCCCCGCGGTGTCCACATGTCTCCCCGGCCGCCGCCATCTTGTAGAAGGAGGTTTATGGAGAACTGGGCCGACTCCTCTGTGGATCCAGGCTCTGCCGACACCCCCCTCCCATAGACATGAATGGAGGGGGTGTGGCTGTGACATCACGAGGGGGGAGTGTTGCTGTGAGATCACAAAGGGATGTGGCAGTGACATCACAAGGGGTGTGTGGCTGTGACCTCATGAGGGGGTGTGGCTGTGACATCACGAGGTGGTGTGACCGTGACAACAAGGGGCGTGGCTGTGACATCACAAGGGTGTGTGGCTGTGACATCACGAGGGGTGTGTGGCTGTGACATCACACGGGGGTGTGGCTGTGACATCACGAGGGGGTGTGGCTGTGACATCACGATGGGGTGTGGCTGTGACATCACGATGGGGTGTGGCTGTGACATCACGAGGGGGCGTGACTGATGTGACACAATGAACCCCTATGAAGGTGACTCCGCCCCCAGACATCTTCTCCTCTCTCTGGGGGAGGGGACAGACATTGATCTATAGATAAAATATAGTAAAATGATACATTAACCCTTCATCTCCCACATCCTATAAATCTTCCCATCTCCTCCGGCTCTGGTGTCCAAGGTGATAGATTAGTCGCCATCCATGAGTCTCATGATAGATTCTACCAGACGTGGCCCCCGTGGATGTGATTCCAGGATACTGTGGAGTCGCCGTCCTGTTGTGTCCTCCAGCGTGTTCTCTGCTATATTGCTGGGTCATGTGATTGGTCGTCCATTCCCGCCTTATGCTCCTCCCCCCCCCCCCCCTTGTTTCCCTTCACCCTCTATCCTCCCTTTTCCTTCTCTTTTCTTTACGTTTACCTTCTTGTCTTTCTTTTCGTGTTCTCGGTGTTTGTTCTTCTGTATTTGATTCTTTGCCGCCAAAGATTCTGAAAGATTTTCTGGTAAATTTCCAAGGACGTCATCATAGAGGAGAACTCATCCGAAATCATTGTGACTATAATGTCTCCTCAGATGTTTCCCCAGATTATCTCCAGGAAATGGATTTTATTTCTCCATAGAATCTGGTGCGGTTTATCATCGTCTCCTCTTCTTCCCTTCAGGTTTCTCCAATCCAGGATCCTCTGCTGATATCTTCTATATAAGAGAATTCTCCTGGATGACCCATCAACCATGGAGAGAGACAGGAACAAGATGGCCGACAGGATCATAAACCTCACCCTACAGATACTCTTCCGGCTTACTGGAGAGGTGAGGGATTCTGGGAGTGATGTCACATGACCTCATTCCTATCTATGTAATAACAGATGGATATGACTGGAGAGGTGAGGGATTCTGGGAGTGATGTCACATGACCTCATTCTTATCTATGTAATAACACATGGATATGACTGGAGAGGTGAGGGGTTCTGGGAGTGACGTCACATGACCTCATTCTTATCTATGGAATAACAGATGGATATGACTGGAGAGGTGAGGGATTCTGGGAGTGATGTCACATGACCTCATTCTTATCTATGTAATAACAGATGGATATGACTGGAGAGGTGAGGGATTCTGGGAGTGGTGTCACATGACCTCATTCTTATCTATGTAATAACAGATGGATATGACTGGAGAGGTGAGGGATTCTGGGAGTGATGTCACATGACCTCATTCTTATCTATGTAATAACAGATGGATATGACTGGAGAGGTGAGGGATTCTGGGAGTGATGTCACATGACCTCATTCTTATCTATGTAATAACAGATGGATATGACTGGAGAGGTGAGGGATTCTGGGAATGTATGTAGTGATATTAATGTGTCTCTCCATACACAGGATTACACAGTAGTGAAGAAGTCCTCTAGTGGGCGCTGTCAGGCCCCTGTGTGTGAAGGATGGGGAAGAACCCTGAGCCCAATCCCGGGGCCCCCACCTCACTCCCTGATACATGAGGAAATGGATGAACAGAAGATCCTAGAACTCATCAACAAGATGATGGAGCTGCTGACTGGAGAGGTGACCCTGCTGGGACATTATACAGTAATGGAGGGGTCTGGTGCTGACTGGAGAGGTGACCCTGCTGGGACATTATACAGTAATGGAGGGGTCTGGTGATGACTGGAGAGGTGACACTGCTGGGACATTATACTGTAATGGAGGGGTCTGGTGATGACTGGAGAGGTGACACTGCTGGGACATTATACAGTAATGGAGGGGTCTGGTGATGACTGGAGAGGTGACCCTGCTGGGACATTATACAGTAATGGAGGGGTCTGGTGATGACTGGAGAGGTGACCCTGCTGGGACATTATACAGTAATGGAGGGGTCTGGTGATGACTGGAGAGGTGACACTGCTGAGAATGCTGGGACATTATACAGTAATGGAGGGGTCTGGTGATGACTGGAGAGGTGACACTGCTGGGGCATTATACAGTAATGGAGGGGTCTGGTGATGACTGGAGAGGTGACACTGCTGGGACATTATACAGTAATGGAGGGGTCTGGTGATGACTGGAGAGGTGACACTGCTGGGAATTCTGGGACATTATACAGTAATGGAGGGGTCTGGTGATGACTGGAGAGGTGACACTGCTGGGACATTATACAGTAATGGAGGGGTCTGGTGATGACTGGAGAGGTGACACTGCTGGGACATTATACAGTAATGGAGGGGTCTGATGATGACTGGAGAGGTGACACTGCTGGGACATTATACAGTAATGGAGGGGTCTGGTGATGACTGGAGAGGTGACACTGCTGGGACATTATACAGTAATGGAGGGGTCTGGTGATGACTGGAGAGGTGACACTGCTGGGACATTATACAGTAATGGAGGGGTCTGGTGATAAATGGAGAGGTGACACTGCTGGGACATTATACAGTAATGGAGGGGTCTGGTGATGACTGGAGAGGTGACACTGCTGGGACATTATACAGTAATGGAGGGGTCTGGTGATGACTGGAGAGGTGACACTGCTGGGACATTATACAGTAATGGAGGGGTCTGGTGATGACTGGAGAGGTGACACTGCTGGGACATTATACAGTAATGGAGGGGTCTGGTGATGACTGGAGAGGTGACACTGCTGGGACATTATACAGTAATGGAGGGGTCTGGTGATGACTGGAGAGGTGACACTGCTGGGACATTATACAGTAATGGAGGGGTCTGGTGATGACTGGAGAGGTGACACTGCTGGGACATTATACAGTAATGGAGGGGTCTGGTGATGACTGGAGAGGTGACACTGCTGGGACATTATACAGTAATGGAGGGGTCTGGTGATGACTGGAGAGGTGACACTGCTGGGAATGCTGGGACATTATACAGTAATGGAGGGGTCTGGTGATGACTGGAGAGGTGACACTGCTGGGAATGCTGGGACATTATACAGTAATGGAGGGGTCTGGTGATGACTGGAGAGGTGACACTGCTGGGAATGCTGGGACATTATACAGTAACACCACTGGAGGGGTCGGGGTGATGACGGTATCATTGTGTGTCAGGTTCCTATAAGGTGTCAGGACGTGGCGGTCTATTTCTCCATGGAGGAGTGGGAGTATGTAGAAGGACACAAGGATCAGTACAAGGATCAGGTCATGATGGAGGATCAGCAGCCCCTCACATCACCAGGTAATAGACATGACTATATACACATGTCCTCTCATTATTTGTATGTAAAGAATGAATTCAGTCTCTGTATGTGTTCCCTACAGTCAGATCCAGTAAGAGAACAGCACCAGAGAGGTGTCCCCGTCCTCTTCTTCCACAGGATGATCAGGTAGATGGAGATATTCCCTATGATCTGTAGAAGGGCTGTGAAGCTCTTGTGGTCAGTCCCCTCACCCTCCATGACTCCTCATCTCCTGCTCATCTACAACATCCAACGTGACTTCTCCTACTGTCTGATGATTTTTACAATATTTCTTCCATATCTTATGAATCAGGGAGAAGGTCCAAACAATATTAATGCTCCAGAGACACATGTGAGCTGTGATGAGAAGTATAAGGAGGACATTCCTATAGGGAAAGAGTTCATCTATATTAATGCTACAGACATAAGGAAAGAAGAAGAGACAGATTTGAGCAGTGATAAGCAGTATAAGGAGAACATTCAAACAGAGAAAGATCTGATCTATATTAATGCTACAGACATAAAGGAAGAAGAAGAGACTTATGTGAGCGGTGATCAGCAGTATAAAAAGGACATTCCTACAGGAGTAGATCTGATCTATATTAATACTACAGACATAAAAGGAGAGACAGATGTGAGCGGTGATGAGCAGTATAAGGAGGACATTCCTACAGGTAACCGCCTAGGTGAGTAGTAACCACTTAATGCAGATTCTGCTCAGTTACCGGTTGTAATATGCTTTTATTATATTCAAAATTATCTTTAGCCTTCCAGTACTCGTCAGCTGCTGTATGCTGCTGAGAAAGCTGTGTAGTTCTTTTCAGTCTGACCACACTGCTCTCTGCTGACATCTCTGTCCAGGGCAGGAACTGTCCAGAGCAGGAGAGGTTAAAAACAAACAAATAAACAAATGTTTATCTCTAGGACAGGCTAGGTGGGCTCTCTTCTTCTTCTCCTGATTTTTTTTTATGTGGTCTCCTTTCTTCTTGGCTAAGGCCGGGTTCAAACGGCTGAAAAAGTGCAGAGAAAACACAGAGAAAACACGGGCGACATTCCGCAGATTAGAATGATCCAATAGCCGATAGGACCGCTCAGAAATGCGGCGTCTCATAGACTGTAATGTATTTCCGAGCGGAATCTGCAGAAAGAATACACAAGTCTATCTAGACAAGATCTGTAAATTCCATCGTGTGCACAGTGCAGCAGAATCTTATTGAAGTCGCCTCGACAGCACATATACTAAAATCCAAGGATCGCTCTAGAGGTCCATGTAGCAGAAGCTCCAGACTGACTGTAAGGCAATTAGTGACACCCTCCTTGAAGATCCGGGAGAGGGTATGGTTCTCCACCCACAACTTGATTACCTGCACTTCTACCCAAAAAAATGGCTCCCCTGTATATTGGGCCCTACCACGTACTATGACAGGTTAACCCGGTTTCCTATGGACTTAACCTCGCGCCCTCCATGCGGACTTCCAAGGTCGTACACATTTTATTCTTAACCACTAAAGGACTCAGGGCGTACCTGTACGTCCTGAGTCCCATTACCGGGGTCTAAACCGTTCTCCCGAGCAGAAAAAGCTTCAAACCCCATGGGTCCCAACTGCTATCAGCAGCCGGGACCCAAGGTTAATGCCGGGCACGGCCGTTCGGGCCGATGCCCGGCATTAACGCTTTAGACGCCACAATCTAAGTTTATCACGGCGTCTAAAACAAAACCAGAAGTATCCCGGCAGCTCAGCGTAGCTGATCGGGACTATTGCGACAAAATCGTGATGTCCCATCAGCTTACTGGACGGCGGGAGGGTCCTCACCTACCTCCTCGTCGTCCGATTGGCGATCTACTGCTCCATGCCTGCTTAGCAGGCTGGAGCAGCAGAGTGCTGATAACACTGATTAATGCTATGCTATGGCATAGCATTGATCAGTGTTTGCAATCAAAAGATTGCATGTTGTAGCTCCCTGTGAGGGGTAAAAAATGGTTTAAAAAAAAATAAGCGAATAAATGTGAATCACCCCCCCCCCCCTTTTCCAATTTTTTTAAATAAAATGATGTAATAAAAAAAAAAATCTAATGTGGTACTGCCATGTGCGTAAAAGGGTCAAAATTAGTTATAGGGGTCAAAAGATTTTTTTTTTTAAGTTTTAAAATAAGTAATGTCATTACAAAGTACAATTGGTGACGCAAAAAACAAGTCATATGTGTCTATAGGGGGGAAATTACGTGTTATGATTATTATCTTCTAAAAATCATAACACGTAATTTCCCCCCTATAGACACATATGACTTGTTTTTTGCGTCACCAATTGTACTTTGTAATGACATTACTTATTTTAAATCAATAACAATAAGGAGGAAAATTGCAAAAATGAAAATTGTTTTGATTCCTTTAAGGAGTTAAAGTTGTTGTTATGCAATCACTACACCTCACTACCTCCTTGACGGGGTCGGATTATGAGGACTGCAGTATCCTTGACTCCCATATGTCCAGGGGCGGCCTCCAGTATCTAATCCTCTGGAAAGGCTATGGAGCAGAGGAACGGTCCTGGTTCCAGCTACAGATGTACGTGCTCCTGCCCTTCTCCGTGCCTTTCATGCTTAATCCCTTCACAAATCTGTTGCTCCCCTATGTGGAGGGTTAGTTTAGAGGTGGGTACTGTGAGGGCTCTTGCCTTTCCTTTGCTCCACTGCTGGTTTCTCAGACAGCAAAACCTCAGCTGTTATTATTGAGCAGCTACTTATTTCCCTGGCTACCTTTTAATCAGCCAGCCCCTTCCCTGCTGGGTCCTGGCTATTTAACGGCAACAGTTCAAAGACCACGGAAGGGCAGAGGCAGTCTGATCTCCAAGCGCGTTACTGTTGTTCCTGATTGTGATTCCATTTATGACCCTGGTCTGGCTGACATCCACTCTGGTTCCTAATCCTGGTTCTGACTTTTGGGTGTCCTGACTTTGGCTATTCCGGAGTACCAGCTTTGGTTCCTGACCCCTGGCTGTGTGTTTGACCTAGTTTCCAGTTTATTTTTGTTTTAACCCTTTAACCCCTTAAAGACCAGGGTTTTTTCTGTTTTTGCACTTTAATTTTTTCCTCCTTACCTTTAAAAAATCATAACTCTTTAAAATGTGCACCTAAAAAGCCATATTATGGCTTATTTTTTGCACCACCACTTCTACTTTGTAAGGACATCAGTCATTTTACCCATAAATCTATGATGAAATGGAAAAGAAATCATTGTGCGACAAAATTGAAGAAAAACCACCATTTTGTAAATTTTGGGGGTTTACGTTTGTACGCAGTAAATTTTTCGGTAAAAATGACACCTTCTCTTTATTCTGTAGGTCCATACGATTATAATGATCCCCGACTTATATAGGTGATTTTGTCGGACTTCTGGAAAAAATCATAACTACATGCAGGAAAATGTATACGCTTAATATTGTCATCTTCTGACACCTATAACTTTTTATTTTTCCACGTACGGGGCGGTATGAGGGCTCATTCTTTTTGCACCGTGATCTGAAGTTTTTAGCGGTACCATTTTTGTATTGATTGGACTTTTTGATCGCTTTTTATTCATTTTTTCATTATATAAAAAGTGACCAAAAATGCGATATTTCGGACTTTAGAATTTATTTGCGTTTACCCCATTGACCGTGCGGTTTAATTAACAAAATATTTTTATAATTTGGACATTTCCGCACGCGGCGATACCACATATGTTTATTTTTATTTACACTTTTTTTTTATGGAAAAAGGGGGTGATTCAAACTTTTATTAGGGAAGGGGTTAAATGATCTTTATTCACTTTTTTTTTTTCACTTTCTTTTTTGCAATGTTATAACTCCCATAGGAGACTATAACACTGCACACACTGATCTCTTATACTGATCATTGTTATCCCATAGGAGACTATAACACTGCACACACTGATCTCTTATACTGATCATTGTTATCCCATAGGGGCCTATAACACTGCACACACTGATCTCTTACACTGATCATTGTTATCTCATAGGGGACTATACCACTGCACACACTAATCTTTTACACTGATCATTGTTATCCCATAGGAGACTATAACACTGCACACACTAATCTCTTACACTGATCATTGTTATCCCATAGGGGACTATAACACTGCACACACTGATCTTTTACATTGATCATTGTTATCCCATAGGATAACATTGATCAATGATTCTGCTGCTTGACTACTCATGCCTGGATCTCAGGCACTGAGCAGTCATTCAGCGAGCGGCACCAGGAGGCAGGTAGGGGGACCCTCCTTGTGTCCTACAGCTGTTCAGGATGCCGCGATTTCACTGCAGCGGTCCAGAACAGCCCACTGAGCTAGCTGGGGGTAGTTTAGTTTCACTTTAGATGCGGCGATCAACTTTGAACGCTGCATCTAAAGGGTTAATAGCATGCGGCACCACGATCAGTGCCACGCGCTATTAGTTACTGGTCCCGGCTGTGGTCCCGCTTTATAGAAAGGGAGGAGACTCGGGGCATACAGGTACTCCCTTGGTCTTTAACAGGTTAATGATGTAGCCAGTTATAATTTTTACATCTTTTATTTTTTCCTCCTCGCCTGTTTATAGACACAGACATGTATTTTGCCGGATCCACTGTACTTGATAATGAAATCCTTCATTTCTTCATTTCCATAAAATCTTCTATAAAACTTGAAAAAATGATTGTGAGGTGAAACTGAAAAGAAAATGCAATTTTGCTAATTTGATTCTTAGGTCAGTACGATTTAAACGATTCCCAATTTACATATTTTTTTATGACTAGTTTAAAAAAAATTTTTATAAAAAAAAAAAATAATAAAATAAAAAAAAAATATATATATATGCTTAAATATGACCTGAGCTTACTCCTTTAATCCCCATAGCAAACCTCTGCTAAACTGGGTGTTTCCCGAGACAGGTGTCATCAGAGAGGACTTAGACAGAAAAGAACAACCTTAACTTCAGAAGCTCATAAGTACTGAAAGGATTAAGATTTTTTAATAGAAGTAATTTATAAATCTGTTTAACTTTCTGGAGCCAGTTGATATATTAAAAAAAGTTTTTTTCTCGATAACCCCTTTAACCTTTCCTAAAGTGACAAGGCTTTCTTCACACATTACACAGTATAATACATGGTAAACATATGTTCATGGGGGGGGCAGGTGCAAGTGGGGGGCCCAGGGGACACTGAGGGGAGGTTGCCCAACAGGACAGCAAGGGTACTTGGTAATAACTCCCATACTGCGCCACCACATGTTACTCCGCCCACAGACACCTTATCCCCTACCCATAGGATAGGAGATAAGATGTCTGATCACGGGGGTCCTGCAGCTGTGATCTCCGTGCAACACCCGGCATTCTAAACAGTATGTTAACAACGCCGAGTTTGGGCGGCCGGGATGTGACGTTATGTCACGCCCCCTCCATTCATGTCTATGGGAGGGGGCGTGGCATGATGTCACATCTCCGGCCGCCCAAACCAAGCATTCTGAAAAAAAACTTTCAGAACGTCGGGTGCTGCAGGGAGATCGTGGCGGTCCCCAGTGGTAGGACCCCCACCATCAGACATCTTATCCCCTATCTTTTTTATCCTGTGGGCGGAGTACACCTTTAAAATTCCCGGTAGAGGGATGCACTGGGATTGGGATCACGCGAGACTCAACTCCAAATACGCAGACGGTCAGGAGGCTGCTGCGGGCGGGCAGTCAGGCACTATGGCTGCGGGTCTCACACTCAGAGTGCCCCTCCCAATAGTCTCCTCCCCCTGCCACCGGCTAAGGTGTCATTTTTACTGAAAAGTGCTCTGCATAGAAATGGAAAGTTTACATGGGGAGTATGTGCAGAGCATTGCACCCTAGTGTCTGTACATTCCTATGTTAGCGGACGGTATTGGACAAACATTTTAGTGGGAGTGGAGCAAACATCCTACGGGTACGGGCGGGATTGGTAAAAAAAAAATCATCGGGAGCGGGCGGGAGTGGGATTGAACAACCAGTTCTGCGCAGCCTCTAGTTCCCGGTTTAGGTTGTATTGTGTCTGTAGTCAGTGACTGTGTTATGCAGCTGTCCTCACTCTGTATACATCATGCTGTGCTGAATGGGATTTTGTCATAGACTTCCATGGTCTGTACTTACACTGTACGTCTCTTTACTCACTTTTTACTAAAATAAGTTTAAATAAAAAAAAAAACTGAGTAAGGCTGGATTCACACTACGTTTTTTTCCCATACGGGAGCGCATACGGCAGAGGGGAGCTAAAAGCTCGCGCTCCTGTATGTCACCGTATGCGCTCCCGTATGTCATTCATTTCAATGAGCCGACCGGAGTGAAACGTTCGGTCGGCTCATTTTTGCGCCGTATGCGCTTTTACAACCGGACCTCAAACCGTGGTTGACCACAGTTTTAGGTCCGGTTGTAAAAGCGCATACGGCGCAAAAATGAGCCGACCGGACCGAACGTTTCACTCCGGTCGGCTCATTGAAATGAATGACATACGGGAGCGCATACGGTGACATACGGGAGCGCGAGCTTTTAGCTCCCCCCTGCCGTATGCGCTCCCGTATGGGAGAAAACGTAGTGTGAACCCAGCTTAAAAGATAACACTATGTTATACATACCGATCGTACCAACCTGATCTATGAGGAGAACAAGTCAATTTTACTGCACATAACATGATTGCTAGGACTCTGTCACTGCCGGGACTCTGCTATTCATACAGCCTGTCTATGGTCGGCTCTAATGGATCAATGCAGTAAATACTGTACTGATCTGTATGAGCAATCCAATGACTGCTCATAAAAGTCCTATAGAAGGACCAAAAAGTGTAAAAAAAAAAAAAAAAAAAACATTCAAAAGATGTTTTTTGTAATTGTTTTTAAAAAGTAGTAAAGTGTAACCAAAACTATGCAAATTAGATATCGCTGTGATTGTATGGACCAGACTTATATTTTCATGCACAGTTGATACAATGTAAGATCCGTCCCACAAAACAACAAGCTCTCAAACGCAATGTAGATGGAAAAATAAGAGTTATGGCTATGAGGAGAGGAGGGGAAAATTAAAACACAATAGCTTAAGGATTGTTAAGGGGTTAATAAGGGTTGTTAAGGGGTTAATACTAATAATAAAATCTGTGTTATTCTCTGCAGATTCTTGTACCAGGAGATCAGAGGAGAATCTTATATCTTCAGATTATAAAGCAGATGATGATATCACACAAGATACATATGAAGAACATTCCATTATCCCAGATACACCCTCAGCCCTTCACAGCCAAGATCTGTCATCTCATCCTTATATACAGGTCCTGTCTTCTCAGTCATCACAGGATGTTCAGCAAAATAAAGGTCACAGAAGGAATGTTGGACATCAACAAGCTCTTACAGTATATAAACCATATTCATGCTCAGAATGTTGGAAATGTTATACTTCTAAATTCGATCTTGTTGTACATCAAAGAACTCACACAGGAGAGAAGCCATTTTCATGCTCAGAATGTGGGAAATGTTTTACTTCTAATTCAGGTCTTGTTCAGCATCAAATAACTCACACAGGAGAGAAGCTGTTTTCATGTTCAGAATGTGGGAAATGTTTTACTATTAAATCAAGTCTTGTTAGACATCAAATAAGTCACACAGGAGAGAAGCCATTTTCATGTTCAGAATGTGGGAAATGTTTTGCTCTTAAGCCAACTCTTTATAAACATCAAATAACTCACACAGGAAAGAAGCCATTTTCATGTTCAGAATGTGGTAAATGTTATACTGAGAAAGCAACTCTTGTTTACCATCAAAGAACTCACACAGGGGAGAAGCCATTCTCATGTACAGACTGTGGAAAATGTTTTGCTAAGAAATCAATTCTTCGTGAACATAAACGAACTCACACAGGGGAGAAGCCATTTCCATGTGCAGAATGTGGGAAATGTTTTACTCAACAATCAAGTCTTGTTAATCATAAAAGAACTCACACATGAGAGAAGCCAATTCAGGGCAGTAAATGATGCAGATAACACATCTATATATTATCCATGTACATAGGATATCTGACATTTATACATACATCATATACTGAATCTCCAAACTTGTTACCAATTGTTAATAAAAGTTTTCTTTCTTATATTATTTATTATTCTTATATCCATCTCCGCACACTGGACTTATAATAAATGTAATATTGTCCCTGACGTTGTATATAGGGAATGTAACGCGTCAGTGTTGTCCCCGCCCCCTTCTCATTATGATTATAGAGACTTTAATTCAAGGCATCAGACAGGATCCGCGCGTCTCCCTTGAAGATCGTCTCTTCTGAACATAAGACGCTGCAGATACTTTTATTTATCACAAACCCTAGACCAGCGTTTCCCGTCTTGACGTCTATTTTCGGTCTCAGATCATAAAATCCATTTTTCTATATGAGAAGTCGTCAATATCTCAGCGTCCCCCGGGTTCAGTAAACATGGGTGTAATTCTTTTCCTTTTCTTTGTCCTCCCCGGGGTATAAAATCCCTAGAGATCTGATCACATCTGGTACAAGATCTCTTTACTTCACACTTTGCGCCATTATTACACGGATTGAAGACCCAGTTACACGCTCGTAAATTCCCATATATGTCGTGGATTGGAAGGAAAAAGGTTCTTAAATCTTATATTTACCAATAATATTTTATATTTTTACAGTCCGTCCCTATCATAGTTCGGAATTGTTATTTTTCTTCTATCCGATGTTTATTTTGTAATTTTGTTATGATTCAGAAGAGACCACGTGTCCCGTATAGACGCTCACCCTGAAGACATTTGTAATATCATAATTAACAAATTTAACAAAGCTTACTTACCCCTAACATAAGACCATATGTAATCATTGATAAGAGATCACTTTGTATCTTATATATACAGAAGGTTAGTGAAAGTTAAGATGGCTGACATGTAACCACGTGAAGTACTCCAAATATACAACTTAGTGGTGTCAGCTATATTCTATAGTTAGTCACTGGCTAGGGAGAAACAACCTAAGACCATATTTGTAGGTTTGCCGCATTACCACATAAACTGAAATAGAATCTATACATTTAAGGACTTGTTATGTATCCAATGAGGCCTAAGCTAATAGTATATAAGAAGGCCATTAGAACCTAGTAAGAGGGTAACACAAGGAGGATAACACGAAGAAGGTAACACGAGGAGGATAACGTATGGAAGAACAACAACATTCCCTCTGCCGGCCTCACAACTCACACTCTCTCTCCTACACATGAAGGAATGCTCAAGGACCAGGAGATATGAACTTTTCTATCTTCAATCATTTTTATGTAAGGAACTCTTTCTTTGTACATTATTTACTCTGTGCCTGTATTTAACCAATATACTCTTGGATTTCTGGAAGTGGCTTGTGAAGTTTGTCCGCAAAAGCCTAAAGCTTGTCAATCAGCACGCAGGACTATTTATTCTTCATACGGCGAGCCGCCTGGATGCTTCTCCTGACCTTTGCCCTCTAGTTTGCTGAGGGGGGAGTTGAAGAGTGAAGAACACATGTTCACTGCAACCTATCGGGACAAAAGCTACAGAAAGGACCTAGACGCTGCTGCGACAGGACACAAGCTACAAGTATACAGACCAGAGTCACGAGGGAATTTCTCCACCAAGTGAAGCAGGTAAACATGGATTTTATTACCTCTTATTCTAATAAAAGTAATTTATCTTTTCAGTTCGCTAACTGTACAACTAATGCGGAGCTATGGACTGAATTGTATAAATAATGTGAGGAACAGAATAAGTAGATAGATAAGAAAATATTTTGTGTAAATGAGGTTCAGAAAAAGATTCACAATGTCTTACATATGGTAATTTAATGACCTGATTGTAGCCGATTTACAACCTAGACAAAGTCTTTGCACGATTAACCAAAAAACAGATAATCAACCTAACACTGCATGTGATGACGTAGAATGTGATTCGGATGACGGTGGCTGCCAAAATTGTTATTTCTTGGCTCAACAGTTAGAACTGTATGAACAACAGTTGGATTGTAAAAAACAACTCGTGTCCAAATTACGTTCACAAGAGGTAGCCGCTCTCACCCGAGGAAAAGGTGCTCATAGGATGAATTTTTATGTACCACCTACAGTAAATCCGGAGACAGAAGAAGCATTAAATAGAGATGAGTTAGAAAAGCGAAAATTGCAAGATAGGGCCACAAAATCACTCTAAAAATACATGACCAACACATCAAGATAGTAAAAGACATCCCGCAGTACAATGACAAAATGGATGCCTTTCATAACATTGATGTTTTTGAAACTAACACAGATAAGTACTATCTCACCGACGAGAAGAAAAATAAGATATACCGGCTGTGGCTCCCATCTCATATGGCTAACAGACTTCAGGACTCCCCTAGAGATGATGGTATTGGAAGTTTTGTGCCTGTTACAGACAGTGACAGGTTAAAACAACTAATCTTTTTTACCACTGGTGACTCCTCTCCATCACTTGATTTGATAGAAAATGTAAAAGTCACTTCACAAGATGACCCTTTTGCGTTCTTGTTGAAGTTTGATAAGGCGTACAGAATGGTCATGACTGTGCCTGATGAAGAGGAACCACGAACTATGATCACAGCATTTGTCAGGAAATTTAAATATTTAGATCCTGTTTCACTCAAACTAGCATCAGACGCACCATCCTTGACTGATGCAGCCACATTTATTGACCACATAAGGAGATCAATAAAAGTGTCTAACATGAGAGTAAAGGTAGCGACTGTCCATGGACATACTAATGACTGTCCTAAGACTCAGGCTAACTCTGCTAAAAATGAAAACTCTAAACAGAGAATGTACAGATCAAATGTCAATTGTTACCATTGTGGTAAAAAAGGACATTTGAGATGCCAATGCAGATTGTTCCTTAGGTCGAGGGATTTTTCTCCTTGTCCTAAACAACAAAGCTTTGGAAAAGAGAATGGATTAGTGCCAACAGCTCCACCTACTGGTGAGCAGAGTCATAAACAAGTATGCGAGCTAACTCAAAATAGTGAAGGCAAGAATGTCCAGAGACATTTAAACCCTCCTAAATGACTAGATAGGAATTAGACTTCGGAATCTTTGATGTATGTGGCTCCTATATCACTTGATGATTGTGGGAGACCATATGTCAAAGGCAGACTACAAGGCAAAGATCTGACATTCTTATTGGACACAGGGGCACAACTGAGTGTTAGTGTTGAGTGGCATAGGCCATATTCGAATTCGCGATATTTTGCGAATATATGATGAATATTCGTAATATATTCGCAAAATTTGCATATTCGTAATATTCGCGTTTTAGTTTCGCATATGCAAAAATTTGCATATGCGAAAATTTGCATAAGCAAAAATTCGTGTATGCGAAAATTTGTGTATGCAAATTTTCGCATATGCGAAAATTCGTGCACCAGTCTCACACAGTAGTATTAGAGCCTTCTTTACACCACACAAACTGGAAGCAGAGAGGGATGATCACTGTGATGTGTACTGTGAAAAAAAAAAATACGAATATTCATAATTTCGAATATATAGTGCTATATTCGCGAATAAAATTCGCGAGCAACACTACTGAGTGTTACTAATCAATCCACCTCACCTGTTTGCACTATTGTTGGCTTTAGTGGGAAACGTTATACGGCAGCTAAATTGGCTAGTAATGTTTTGTTGAGATTCCTGGCTACTTGATTAAAACATTGACATCTGGCATTGTCCTAGCTCTGAGAACATTTTGGGGGCTGATGTAATGAAAGAGAGAGGTTGGGTCATTGATTTGGGGTACCAGGTTATTTGGAGAAGTACTAACCTTAAGGGTACATTCCCACACGGCGTATTTTGCTGCGTATTTGCTGCGTATTTGGTGCTGCGTATTTTCCTACCCATTGACTTCAACAGAGAAAATAAAATATGCAGCAGCAAATACGCAGCAAATACGCCGTGTGGGAATGTACCCTAAAAAGTCTGTGACAATAGATCCAAGTGATTACAGTACTGTAGCTGTTATTGACTTAATTGAGGAAGCCTCCCATAACCATGTTTGGCCAGAAATTGATTGTGATGATTTGACTCTTGTTGAATTTGTGAAAAAACTTCAGTTTTTCTGGGCGCAGTCAAAGAATGAGGTAGGAAGTTTGAAAGATGTTGAAGTTAAAATTGAAGGGCCAGATCCAAGAGCGCAGAAACAGTACAAATTGCCTCCAGATTCAATCGAGCCATTGTCCAAAATCATTGAAGAACTTCTTCAACAGGGTGTCATACGCAAATCAAATTCTGTAACAAATTCTCCATTATGGGCTGTAAAGAAACTAGACAATTCTTACAGAATGCTTCTGGATTTGCATATGTTCAACAAATGCACTCCAAATGTGGCACCTATTGTTGTCGATACCCCTGACATTGTGTCTCGATTAAATGCAAAGACAACGTTTTTCTCTGTACTGGATGTCAGTAATGTTTTTTTCAGTAAACAGATTGACAGGAATTGTCAGTACAAATTTGCTTTTACTTTCCTGGATGAACAATATGTATTTTGCAGGTTACCGCAAGGAGCTCACATGTCACCTAGTGTGTTTCATCAGGCATTGGCAAAGGTGTTATCAAAATTCGCAAGACCAGATTGTATTTTACAATACGTTGATGATATCTTGTTGACAACAGAGAGTAGAGAGGAACATCTCACTTTACTAGCTGAATTGTTTGATCTGTTGTACGAGTCAGGATTGAAATTGAATCCGAGAAAGGTCCAATTACTGAAGACTGAGGTTCAGTACTTGGGGGTTTTGATCAGTTCAGGGCAGAGACGTCCTTTGCAGGAAAGAGTAGCAGCTGTAGCTGCATTGCCTGTTCTGACAACATTTAAAGGTTTGAGACAATTTTTAGGACTTGTCAATTTTTCCAGAGAGTTCATTGAGGGCTTTGCTGAAAAAGCTAAACGGTGGGAGTTCATTTTGCTGTTAAAGCTACAGAACACATTGTAGGGTTCAACAGACTTACTCTGCAGACTCCTTATTCCACATTGAAATTGCTTCTTGAAAAAGGTGTCCCGGGAGTGTCTCATCAAAGGTTTGCACATTGGTTGTTGTCTTTGTCACCAAAACAGATTGAAGTAGACCATAAGGCTAAATATGTGCTTCCACAGTTGATGCAATATGAAGGTAACTCTCATGAATGTCTTGAGACATTTCAGGGCGAGTGTCCATCTCTTTTCAGGAAAGAAGCAGAGGAAACTGATGAACCAGTGTTTGTGGATGGTTCCAGGTTTTGTTTGAAAGGACAATACTTTACAGGATATGCCATTTGGTTTCCAAAGACAGGACGAGCTATTAGATTGCCAGGACATTTTTCAGCACAGAGAGCAGAAATTGAAGCTGTTAAAAAGGTGTTGGAAATTGATGAGAAAGAGAACAATGGTCCTTTGGTTATCTATAGTGATAGTTCTTATGTTGTAAGATCACTAATAGATTACTTACCTGTGTGGAAAAAACGAGGTTTTGTGGATTCATCTAACAAAATTCTAACTCAGGTTGATGTTTTGCAAACTATTTTTGAGCTTGCTTCTAAAAAGCCTAGTCATTATGCTATTGTCAAGATACCAGGTCATAGCAAAGGAACTAGTGATTTTGTTCTGGGGAATGAGAAGGCAGATTCTCTGGCTAAGGAAGCAGCATTTATAGGACAAATAGTGGCAGAACCAGAACCTATGGAGGTATTACCAGTAAGAGGTAAGGAAGGAAATGTACCTTCATTCATAGATGAGCAGATGAAGGATCAGTTCATTGTGAATTGTAAGGATAATATAACACCTCCCTTTGTTTGTGAAAATGGAGTGATGTGTTATGAGATGCAAGGAAATTTTACTTCCAGTTGTACCAAAACACTTGCAGACAGAATTTACCCGCTATAATTATGAAAGTTTAGGTCATGTGGGTCAGCAGAAATTGCTGGAGATTTTCAAAGAGAAGTTTTATTGGGACAAAATGGAGGGTACTGTTCAAAATGTTGTGCAGTCATGTCTAATTTGTGCTCAAGTGAATCCTAGGCCTAAAGGACAAAAACCTCCACTTCTAAGAATTGCACCTGCAGACGGTCCGTGGTCTACATTGCAGATTGACTACATAGGTCCCTTACCTTCAGGTAAACAAGGTCTCAGGTATGCTTTGGTTGTGGTAGATGTTTTTTCTAAGTGGGTAGAAGTGTTGCCTGTCAGGAAAGATGATGCATCGTCTACGGCAAGGGCATTGGTGAATCATGTATTCTGTACCTGGCGGATCCCAAGGTTAATTTCTTCTGACAGAGGAAGCCATTTTACTGGCAAGGTCATGCAGGCTGTGTGTGCAGTACTGGGAATACGTCAACAATTTCATGTTCCATACCATCCTCAATCCGCAGGTATTGTTGAAAGAATGAACAGAACAATTAAGACGAGAATTGCAAAAATTCTTCTGGACAAAGGAAATACTTGGGTTGATGCTGTACCTTTGGTATTGATGAGTATTAGGGGAACAAGCTCTGCTACTACCCAGTATACACCTTTTGAATTAATGACAGGAAGGAAAATGCCTTTGATTTTTCCTCATGAACCGTTTTTGTCTACTCCACAGAAAGATGCTGTTGCGAGAACTAAGTGGTTGCAGGTACTTCAGGAAAATTTTAAAGCAATCCTCCCCCATACAGAATCAAGGATGCAACGCATGGTACCGCCTCATTCTTCTAAATTTGTCAAAGGAGCATCAGTGATGATTAAGACATTTAGAAAGGCGGGACCATGGGAGAGTAATTGGGAAGGTCCTTTTGAAATTCTTGACACCATGGGACAGGTCATGATTCTTGTTCAAAGAACAGAGAATACATTGAGAAATACCCGAAGGCAGCAAAAGCTGTGGGTACATGTGGATCAATGTAAATTATATGTGTCTAATTAATTTCTTTATCTATTCTTGCAGGAAAAAGGTCTGCAAGGAAAAATGGAAGAGCAAGACCATCCATTATTGGAAAAAGACCCTGCAGAGAAACATCCGTACAGGAGGCGTGACATTAACCTAGGATTCTACGTATTGATTCCATGGATGCTGATATTAAGCTTTGTGATTGTTGTGTTGTTTACAATATATCCAGAATCAATTGGAATTGATAATAAAGCAAAGGATTTGATACCGAAGACATCATTATCAATCAAATCAAGAGAAGTTCAAGAAGATCGATTGCTGACATCAGACATTGATACCTCAAAAGGTATCGTTGGAACTTTGAGATTTGGTTATGGCAACAGAGAACCACCTTGTGTGTATTTATTTTTTGAACATTCTGCAGAAATAACGGTTCACATAACAGTGGGACCAAAAATGTATTTTACACAGGCTCAAGGAACATATACACTAAATAATCAATCAGGAATATGGGAATGTCATCCAGATGATTCCATGTTTTGGTTTATAACAATCAAAGGTGATGAACCATCTCAATGGACTGGGGACGTGACAAATAACATGTTAGATACAGGAAGGATTGGGAGGTCCATGACAGAAATTTGGTATAAGACTAAGTCTTATGGCAAACTTTTGGATCCTTCTCTTCTTCCAATCTCAGCTGGAGATGGGGATTGGACTCGTAGTTGGAACTTTCAGGTGGAATGGAATTGGCTATAGTAAAAGTTTATTTTGTATTTACAGTATCCAACTCAATAGCACCTGAAGTTAGAGTCACTCCACACAGTTTTAGGAGTCAAGAAGACATAAATTCCATAGAGCTACAGTGTGGAATAAGATTACCTCTACCTCTGGGAGCATCATTGGTTTGGTCTTTTGGAAAGGTGTCTTTGGGCAGCTTTACAAACAACCAAATTCATGTACTTCATAAAAGTCAAATTGGAAATGTTTATTGGAATGGTACAAACTTTGGGTTTCAATTAGATAATCCTACACGTAAAAACACTGGGGTATATGAATGTTGTGTATTAACTAGAGGACATTACAAACATTGTGACAGAGCAAATGTTAGTATTTGGTCTCTAGAAGATCATTTATGCACTGGAACTACAATCAAACCATCCAATCCTTTTCAAATTAATTACTTTCATTCCAAGCCATTGTTGAGGAATGGATCATTTGAAACCTTAGTCTGGACTTTTAACATGACAGATTGGAAGATATCCACAAGGTTTCCTCAATGTGTATCACACCTGACTAATTTGGAAATGGGACTTGCCCAATGGTTTGGACAACATCCGCTTATCACTCAAAGAGACAAGAGAGGTGTGGTTAAGGGAATCATGGGGGGTGTTGGTACAATAGGAAGCTTACTAAACACTATGGACATAAACACACTTAAATCAGACTTGGGATCCATAGGATACATCGGTAGTAAGGGAGTAACAGTTCAGAAGGGCTTGAACCAATTATTGGAAAAAATGGTTTTAAACACTTCTACTGTGATAGGATCATCAGTGTCTCATCTCCAAGATGCAACATTGGAATTGATAGAGAGTCAACAGGAAGTTCAGGTTTCTAGAGCATGCTTGGAAATACAAGTAGAGTATTCTACTAATCTGAAGATGATGGCACAGGCTTTACAGAGTGGCGTCACACCTCTGGGATTGTTGAGAAGTCTTCCAGAAAAATATAGTTTTAGTCTAAATCATATTGACTTGTGGATAAATAAATGGTTAGGGTGTGATAAGGAAGTCTGTATTGCATCGTGAAACTCTTCACAGAGGATTGTATTGCATAGAAGGAGAATTGAAAAAATTGGAGATAGATGGGAGGGTATTCAATGTTTCCACTATAGACACAGAACGTCTAAAAACACTACCAGTACACTTTAACCTTACACAAATAGATCATTTTCCTTGGAAAACATGGACTGAAGAAATAAAGAAAGATAAAGGGTTATTGGCTATTTTAAAACAACAGTTAAAAGATTCAGAAATTATGTTTATACATCAACAGGGAGAACTAGATCAGGTTCATCATCAATGGAATGATATGTCGGGAGTTAATTGGTGGTCAAATTTTAAGAAATCTGTTAACTTATGGTCAAAATCTTCTGTACAATCCGCTGCTGGGCATGTATTATCTAATCCAATCGTTATTGTTGCTATTATTGTTATATTATGTATTTTATATCAACTATTTCTTATGTTTAGGATAAGTAAGTTATATAAACAAGTTAAGAAAGAAGTTAATAAGGGAGATGGAATTTTAAGGGAAATGATAAAAAAGAGCACAATCTTCTCATTCCATTGTGAACATAGAGAAGAAGGCATCTCATGTCAAAGATTACCATATGGTCCCAGGGACAGTGTGATGTGATAGAGGACGACTGTGATACGAATGGAGAGTAAATGTTAAAGTTTGAATGTTATGATAAGGATATTAATCCTATCATCAGGGGGAAATGTAATATCATAATTAACATATTTAACAAAACTTACCGTATATACTCGAGTATAAGCCGACCCGAGTATAAGCCGAGACCCCTAATTTCAACCCAAAATCCCAGGAAAAGTTATTGACTCGAGTATAAGCCTAGGGTGGGAAATACCTCATCCCCCCCTGTCATCATCCAGACCCGTCATTAACATCCTCATCATCCCCTTGTCATCATCCCACACATCCCCCCTTCATCATCCCCTTGTCATCATCCCACACATCCCCTTATCATCCCACACATCCCCTTGTCATCATCCCACACATCCCCCCTTCATCATCCCCTTGTCATCATCCCACACATCCCCTTATCCCACACATCCCCCCTTCATCATCCCCTTGTCATCATCCCACACATCCCCTTATCCCACACATCCCCCCTTCATCATCCCCTTGTCATCATCCCACACATCCCCCCTTCATCATCCCCTTGTCATCATCCCACACATCCCCTTATCATCCCACACATCCCCCCTTCATCATCCCCTTATCATCCCACACATCCCCCCTTCATCATCCCCTTGTAATCATCCCACACCCCCCCCCCTTCATCATCCCCACCCCCCTTCATCATCCCCACACCCCCCCCCCTTCATCATCCTCTTCTCATCATTCGCCCTCAGTGGTCTTCAACCTGCGGACCTCCAGAGGTTTCAAAACTACAACTCCCAGCAAGCCCGGGCAGCCATCGGCTGTCCGGGCTTGCTGGGAGTTGTAGTTTTGAAACCTCCGGAGGTCCGCAGGTTGAAGACCACTGCGGCCTTCAACATCATCCAGCCCCCTCTCACCCCCTTTAGTTCTGAGTACTCACCTCCGCTCGGCGCTGGTCCGGTCCTGCAGGGCTGTCCGGTAAGGAGGTGGTCCGGTGAGGAGGTGGTCCGGGCTGCTATCTTCACCGGGGGCGCCTCTTCTCCGCGCTTCCGGCCCGGAATAGAGCCGTTGCCTTGACAACGACGCATCTGCGTCGTTGTCAAGGCAACGTGACTATTCTGAGGCCGGGCCCGAAGCGCTTAGAAGAGGCCTCCCCGGTGAAGATAGCAGCCCGGAACCACTATCCCACCGGACGACCTCCTCACCGGACAGCCCTGCAGGACCGGACCAGCGCCGAGCGGAGGTGAGTACTCAGAACTAAAGGGGGTGAGAGGGGGCTGGATGATGTTGAAGGCCGCAGTGGTCTTCAACCTGCGGACCTCCGGAGGTTTCAAAACTACAACTCCCAGCAAGCCCGGACAGCCGATGGCCGCCCGGGCTTGCTGGGAGTTGCAGTTTTGAAACCTCTGGAGGTCTGCAGGTTGAAGACCACTGCGGGTGGAGAGTTCACTCGAGTATAAGCCGAGGGGGGTGTTTTCAGCACGAAAAATCGTGCTGAAAAACTCGGCTTATACTCGAGTATATACGGTACTTACCCCTAACATAAGACCATATGTAATCATTGATAAGAGATCACTTTGTATCTTATATATACTGAAGGTTAGTGAAAGTCAAGAGGGCTGTCATGTAACCACGTGCAGTACTCCAAATATACAACTTAGTGGTGTCAGCTATATTCTATAGTTAGTCACTGGCTAGGGAGAAACAACCTAAGACCATATTTGTAGGTTGGCCGCATTACCACATAAGCTGAAATAGAATCTATACATTTAAGGACTTGTTATGTATCCAATGAGGCCAAAGCTAATAGTATATAAGAAGGCCATTAGAACCTAGTATGTGGGTTAAGACGAAGAAGGTAACACAAGGAGGATAACGTATGGAAGAAAAACAACATTCCCTCTGCCGGCCTCACAACTCGCGCTATCTCTCCTACACATGAAGGAATGCTCAAGGACCAGGAGATATGAACTTTTCTATCTTCAATCATTTTTATGTAAGGAACTCTTTCATTCTATTTAACCTATTTGGTGGATTAAATATACTCTTGGATTTCTGGAAGTGGCTTGTGAAGTTTGTCCGCTAAAGCCTAAAGGTTGTCAATCAGCACGCAGGACTATTTATTCTTCAGTTATTAATGGTACTTATTCTGATTGGGTGACTGTTACTAGTGGAGTACCACAGGGGTCCGTCTTGGGTCCTGTTCTATTTAATATATTAATGACCTTGTAGAGGGGTTGAATAGTAAAGCAATCTTTGCAGATGATACTAAACTCTGTAAAGTGGTAAACCCAATAGAGGACAGGA
This sequence comes from Hyla sarda, assembly GCF_029499605.1. Classification (NCBI taxonomy): domain Eukaryota; kingdom Metazoa; phylum Chordata; class Amphibia; order Anura; family Hylidae; genus Hyla; species Hyla sarda. The sequence goes on along the minus strand of NW_026607900.1, from coordinate 75,464 downwards.
CACTGTTACAAATGGATCTGGATAGGTTGGAGGTTTGGGCTGAGAAGTGGCAGATGAGGTTCGACACTGATAAATGTAAGGTAATGCAAATGGGGAGGAAAAATCCAGGCTGGGATTATGTGTTAAATGGGAGAACACTTGGGACGACTGATGTGGAAAAGGAATTCCTTAACAGTAAATTTAGCTGTAGTGATCAGTGTCAAGCAAATAAAATCATGGGGTGCATCAATAGGGGCATAGATGCCCACAACAAGGAAATAATTCTACCGCTGTACAAATCACTAGTCAGACCACACATAGAATACTGTGTACAGTACTGGTCAGACCACACATAGAATACTGTGTACAGTACTAGTCAGACCACACATAGAATACTGTGTACAGTACTGGTCAGATCACACATAGAATACTGTGTACAGTACTAGTCAGACCACACATAGAATACTGTGAACAGTACTGGTCAGATCACACATAGAATACTGTGTACAGTACTGGTCAGACCACACATGGAATACTGTGTACAGTACTGGTCAGATCACACATAGAATACTGTGCACAGTACTGGTCAGACCACACATAGAATACTGTGTACAGTACTGGTCAGACCACACATAGAATACAGTGTACAGTACTGCTCAGACCACACATAGAATACTGTGTACAGTACTGGTCAGACCACACATGGAATACTGTGTACAGTACTAGTCAGACCACACATAGAATACTGTGAACAGTACTGGTCAGATCACACATAGAATACTGTGTACAGTACTGGTCAGACCACACATGGAATACTGTGTACAGTACTGGTCAGATCACACATAGAATACTGTGCACAGTACTGGTCAGACCACACATAGAATACTGTGTACAGTACTGGTCAGACCACACATAGAATACAGTGTACAGTACTAGTCAGACCACACATAGAATACTGTGTACAGTACTGGTCAGACCACACATAGAATACAGTGTACAGTACTAGTCAGACCACACATAGAATACTGTGTACAGTACTGGTCAGATCACACATAGAATACTGTGTACAGTACTAGTCAGACCACACATAGAATACTGTGAACAGTACTGGTCAGATCACACATAGAATACTGTGTACAGTACTGGTCAGACCACACATGGAATACTGTGTACAGTACTGGTCAGATCACACATAGAATACTGTGCACAGTACTGGTCAGACCACACATAGAATACTGTGTACAGTACTGGTCAGACCACACATAGAATACAGTGTACAGTACTGCTCAGACCACACATAGAATACTGTGTACAGTACTGGTCAGACCACACATGGAATACTGTGTACAGTACTGGTCAGACCACACATGGAATACTGTGTACAGTACTGGTCAGACCACACATGGAATACTGTGTACAGTACTAGTCAGACCACACATAGAATACTGTGTACAGTACTGGTCAGATCACACATGGAATACTGTGTACAGTACTGGTCAGATCACACATGGAATACTGTGTACAATACTGAGCACCAGTGTACAAGAAAGATATAGTGGAGCTGGAGAGGGTTCAAAGAAGGGCAACCAGGGTAATACGGGGAATGGGAGGACTTCAGTACCCAGAAAGATTATCAGAATTAGGGTTATTTAGTTTAGAAAAAAGAAGACTTAGGGGCGATGTAATATCTATGTATAAATATATCAGGGGACCGTACAGAGATCTCTCCATGATCTATTCATACCCAGGACTATAACAAGGGGGCATCCTCTGCGTCTAGAGGAAAGAAGGTTTCTACACCAGCACAGACGGGGGTTCTTTACTGTAAGAGCAATGAGACTGAGGAATTCTCTGCCTGAGGAGGTGTCATGTGGAACTCTGTAAAAGAATATAAAAGGGGTCTGGATGCATTTTTGGAGAATAATAACATTACAGGTTATGTATATTAGATTTATAGGGACAGAACGTTGATCCAGGGATTTATTCATATTTGGAGTCGGGAAGGAATTTTTACCTCTAGTCTGAGGGTTTTTTGCCTCCTCTGGATCAACTCAGTAGGGACTCATTAGGGATATAGGTTGAACTTGATGGACTCTGGTCTTTTTTCAACCTTATGAACTATGTTACTGTGTTATTTCCCCTATGAGCAGAGAGCTTCAAAGTTAGAAAAATGCTAAATTTTTAATTTTTTCATGAATTTTTTTTTATTTTTCACCAAGAAATGATGCAAGTATCGACGAAAATTTACCACTAACAAAAAGTAGAATATGTCACGAAAAAACATTCTCGGAATCAGAATGAAAGGTAAAAGCATCCCAGAGTTATTAATGTTTAAAGGGGTACTACCGTGCTGACAACTTATCCCTTATCTAAAGGATAGGGGATAAGTTGCCTGATCGCGCAGGGTCCCCCCGCTGGGGACCCCCGCAATCTCGCATGCAGCACCCCGCTCTCATCAGGTCCCGGAGCGAACATCGCTCCGGGTCTGATGACTGCCGATCACGGGGCCGGAGTATAGTGACGTTACAGCTCCGCCCCCTCAATGCACGTCTAAGGCAGGGGCGAGACAGCCAGCGGTCCCCATCCTTTAGATAGGGGATAAGTTGTCAGCACGGTAGTACCCCTTTAAAGTGACAGTGGTCAGATGTGCAAAACATAGCCGGGTCCTATACTGAAAATTGGCTGGGTCCTTAAGGGGTTAAATGACCTGGCGCAGGTGTTTTTTATCTCCCCCGGCTCATTTCCCTTATTTAACTGGAGAAATTCAGTGTAAGCGTTGTATGACTAAGGAGAAGTTTTCACTTTTTTTTCTTTTTTTAGACCTTAAAAACTGCAGCAAAAATGCCAGAAAAACTGTCACGGCTTTTTTCTGCGTTTTGGCAGTTTTTTTCTGTTTTTTTCCCGGTGTGTGGAAACAGACAGTTTTGTCCCCTGTGGCAGTTTTTTTCACTGTCTTCAGGTACCGCTCTGTGGGTCGGATGCTGAGCGCCCGCTCCATGGAGTGTAAGGAGGTGATGAGTGATGTATAGCGTCACTACTCACCTCCCCCGCCGTATAGTATACAGGGGGGCATAGTATACACGTGTATATTATACAGGAGCAGGGAATCCTGTCACCAGACTGATAGGACTCCCTGCTCCTATAGCCCCTTATAGCTGTATTTAGTGTATACAGAAGAGGAGATCCCCTTACCTCCCTCACTCCCTGTGGGGTCCATGTAGCTCCGCCCCGAGTGATGACATCATTTTAACAGACGGGAGGCAGAGTGGTAAGTCTGAGGCTCTGTTCACATTGTACATTTTGTATAATGTGAATAGACCCTTCTGGCAGTGTCTTCCCGGACAGGGAGACTCCAGCTGTTGCTAAACTATGACTCCCAGCATGCCCAGACAGCCAAAGGCTGGAGGCTCCCTGTTTGGGAAGACATTGCATTATGGGCGCTCTCCCGGGCGGAGTGCTCCAAAAATGTACTAACAAATTTTTTGTGTTTTTTTCTTCTCGTTTCAGATGCGTGTATGCAGAGGATTACGGCGGATTCGGTGGATTACAGCGATGAACTATATTTTTTTCTTTTTTTTAATAAAATGGCTAATGAGAGCTGTGGGGGAGTGTTATTTTTTAAATAAAATAATTTTTCCAATGTGTCCTGTTTTTTTAAATTGAATTTTCAGGCTTAGTAGTGGAAGCCGTCTTATTGATGGAATCCATTACTAAGCCGGGGCTTAGCCTCAGCCCCAAAAACAGCTAACGCTAACCCACAATTATTACCCCGGTACCCACCGCCACAGTGGTGCCGGTACCAACAGGCCCGAAGTGTCAAAAATGGCGCTCCTGGGCGTAGGCGGTAACAGGCTGGCGTTATTTAGGCTGGGGAGGGCCAGTAACAATGTTCCTCGCATACCCTGGTAACCACAGGCTGAGAATAAAAATAAGGGGAACCCCTATGCGTTTTTATTTATTTATTTCCCTAGACGGGAAACACTCGTCTAGGGTTTGTGATAAATAAAAGTATCTGCAGCGTCTTATGTTCAGAAGAGACGATCTTCAAGGGAGACGCGCGGATCCTGTCTGATGCCTTGGATTAAAGTCTCTATAATCATAATGAGAAGGGGGCGGGGACAACATTGACGCGTTACATTCCCTATATACAACGTCAGGGACAATATTACATTTATTATAAGTCCAGTGTGCGGAGATGAATATAAGAATAATAAATCACATAAGAAAGAAAACTTTTATTAACAATTGGTAACAAGTTTGGAGATGCAGTATATGATATATGTTTAAATGTCAGATATCCTATGTACATGGATAATATATAGATGTGTTATCTGCATCATTTATTGATCTGAATTGGCTTCACCCCTGTGTGAATTCTGTGATGCTTAACAAGATGTGAATGCTGGGTAAAACATTTTCCACAGTCTGAGCATGAAAATGGCTTCTCTCCTGTGTGAGTTCTTTGATGTTGAACAAGATGTGATTGCTGAGTAAAACATTTCCCACATTCTGCACATGAAAATGGCTTCACCCCTGTGTGAGTTCTTTGATGTTTAACAAGACCTGATTGATGATTAAAACATTTCCCACACTCTGCACATGAAAATGGCTTCACCACTGTGTGAGTTCTTTGATGTTGAACAAGATTTGATTTCACAATAAAACCTTTTCCACACTCTGCACAGAAAAATGGCTTCTCCTCTGTGTGAATTTTTATATGTATAACAAAACTTGATATGTCATTAAAACATTTTCCACATTCTGAACATGAAAATGGCTTCTCCCCTGTGTGAGCTCTTTCATGTTTAACCAGATTTGATTTGTCAGAAAAACATTTCCCACACACTGAACATGAATATGGTTTCTCCCCTGTGTGAGTTCGCTTATGTTTAACAAGACTTGATTTGTCAGTAAAACATTTTTCACATTCTGAACATGAAAATGGCTTTTCCCCTGTGTGAGCTTTTTGATGTTGAAGAATTGATTTCTCAGTAAAACATTTTCCACATTCTGAACATGAAAATGGCTTCTCTCCTATGTGAGTTCTGTGATGCTTAAGAAGATGTGATTGCTGAGTAAAATATTTTCCACATTCTGAGCATGAAAACGGCTTCTCCCCTGTGTGAGTTCTTTGATGTAGAACAAGATTTGTTTTCCCAGTAAAACATTTTCCACATTCTGAACATGGAAATGGCTTCTCCCCTGTGTGAGTTCTTTGATGTTTAACAAGATCTGATTTGACAGTAAAACATTTTCCACATTCTGAGCATGAAAATGGCTTCTCTCCTGTGTGAGTTTTTTTTATGTTTAACAAGACTTGACTTGTCAGTAAAACATTTTCCGCATTCTGAACATGAAAATGGTTTCTCCCCTGTGTGAGTTCTTCGATGTTGAACAAGATGTAATTTCTTAGCAAAACATTTCTCACATTCTGAGCATGAATATGGTTTCTTTCCTGTATGAGCTCCTTGATGTCCAACACCCCTTCTGTGACCTTTATTTTGCTGAACATCCTGTGATGACTGAGAAGACAGGACCTGTATATAAGGATGAGATGACAGATCTTGGCTGTGAAGGGCTGAGGGTGTATCTGGGATAATGGAATGTTCTTCATATGTATCTTGTGTGATATCATCATCTGCTTTATAATCTGAAGATATAAGATTCTCCTCTGATCTCCTGCTACAAGAATCTGCAGAGAATAACACAGATTTTATTATCAGTATTAACCCCTTAACAACCCAGATAATTTAAGCTTTTGTGTTTTCTTTTTTTCTCCTCTCCTAAGCGTAATAACTCTTATATGTTTACATCATTTGAGAGCTTGTTTGTTGTGGGACCGATCTTTCCTTGTTATGACACCCTTCATTCATTGTGTGGTAAAATTATTTTTCAGGTGACTACGATCACAACGATATCTAATTTAAATAGTTTTCTTTATGCTTTACTGCTTTTCAATAACAATGACAACAATATATTATTGGGGAGGGGGTTCAGTCATTCGATGGCTCATACAAATTAATGCAGCACATAAATACTGCACTGACCCATTAGATCCGTCCATAGACAGGTTGTATCAATAGCAGAGTCCCGGCAGTGACAAAGGCTTCGGGCTGACATAATAATGGATCACATCCCCGTGATTCCTTCGTGAGAAGCCAATTTGGTGTGAGGTGCAATCTTGCGCCCCATGTAAACTTGCTTCTGCTCCTCCCCTCAGATTTCTGAAACTAAAGCTGGGGGGAGGGAAGAGCGAAGACAGAGCGGAGAGATACGCGCCTCCCTCATATCCTCTCCCTCTGCTCCACCTCAGAGAACGCAGGTTTGCACGGGCAGAGCAGGGGGAGAGATCAGGTACATATGACTCCCTCCTCATCTCCCCTTCTCAGCCCCGCCTGAATTCTCCCGACGCGGGTTTCCATGGGCTGCGAGGAGGTAGTCATATGTACCTCCTCTCTCCTCCTGCTCTGCCCGTGCAAACCTGTTTTCCCCAAAAATCATCCCCCGTTCTACACCTCCCTCCCCGCTTTTGACAGCTGTGAAAATCTATGTCCAGGGGGCTGTGGGAATCCCTCTCTTACTAATGGAGGTGCATGAGAATCTACATCCAGGAGCAGGCCTGTGAGAATCCATCTCCTGCCGGGGGAGGTGCATGAGAATCTACATCCAGGAGCAGGCCTGTGAGAATCCCTCTCCTGCCGGGGGAGGTGCATGAGAATCTACATCCAGGAGCGGGCCTATGAGAATCCATCTCCTGCCGGGGGAGGTGCATGAGAATCTACATCCAGGAGCAGGCCTGTGGGAATCCCTCTCCTCCTAATGGAGGTGCATGAGAATCTACATCCAGGAGCAGGCCTGTGAGAATCCCTCTCCTGCCGGGGGAGGTGCATGAGAATCTACATCCAGGAGCAGGCCTGTGAGAATCCATCTCCTGCCGAGGGAGGTGCATGAGAATCTACATCCAGGAGCAGGCCTGTGAGAATCCCTCTCCTCATAATGGAGGTGCATGAGAATCTACATCCAGGAGCAGACCTGTGAGAATCCCTCTCCTGCCGAGGGAGGTGCATGAGAATCTACATCCAGGAGCAGGCCTGTGAGAATCCATCTCCTGCCGAGGGAGGTGCATGAGAATCTACATCCAGGAGCAGGCCTGTGAGAATCCATCTCCTGCCGGGGGAGGTGCATGAGAATCTACATCCAGGAGCAGGCCTGTGAGAATCCATCTCCTGCCGGGGGAGGTGCATGAGAATCTACATCCAGGAGCAGGCCTGTGAGAATCCATCTCCTGCCGAGGGAGGTGCATGAGAATCTACATCCAGGAGCAGGCCTGTGAGAATCCATCTCCTGCCGGGGGAGATGCATGAGAATCTACATCCAGGAGCAGGCCTGTGAGAATCCATCTCCTGCCGGGGGAGATGCATGAGAATCTACATCCAGGAGCAGGCCTGTGAGAATCCATCTCCTGCCGGGGGAGGTGCATGAGAATCTACATCCAGGAGCAGGCCTGTGAGAATCCCTCTCCTCCTAATGGAGGTGCATGAGAATCTACATCCAGGAGCAGGCCTGTGAGAATCCATCTCCTCCTAATGGAGGTGCATGAGAATCTACATCCAGGAGCGGGCCTGTGAGAATCCATCTCCTGCCGGGGGAGGTGCATGAGAATCTACATCCAGGAGCAGGCCTGTGAGAATCCATCTCCTCCTAATGGAGGTGCATGAGAATCTACATCCAGGAGCGGGCCTGTGAGAATCCATCTCCTGCCGGGGGAGGTGCATGAGAATCTACATCCAGGAGCAGGCCTGTGAGAATCCATCTCCTCCTAATGGAGGTGCATGAGAATCTACATCCAGGAGCAGGCCTGTGAGAATCCATCTCCTGCCGGGGGAGATGCATGAGAATCTACATCCAGGAGCAGGCCTGTGAGAATCCCTCTCCTGCCGAGGGAGGTGCATGAGAATCTACATCCAGGAGCAGGCCTGTGAGAATCCATCTCCTGCCGGGGGAGGTGCATGAGAATCTACATCCAGGAGCAGGCCTGTGAGAATCCCTCTCCTGCCGGGGGAGGTGCATGAGAATCTACATCCAGGAGCAGGCCTGTGAGAATCCCTCTCCTGCTGGGGGAGGTGCATGAGAATCTACATCCAGGAGCAGGCCTGTGAGAATCCCTCTCCTGCCGGGGGAGGTGCATGAGAATCTACATCCAGGAGCAGGCCTGTGAGAATCCATCTCCTCCTAATGGAGGTGCATGAGAATCTACATCCAGGAGCAGGCCTGTGAGAATCCCTCTCCTCCTAAAGGAGGTGCATGAGAATCTACATCCAGGAGCAGGCCTGTGAGAATCCATCTCCTGCCGGGGGAGGTGCATGAGAATCTACATCCAGGAGCAGGCCTGTGAGAATCCCTCTCCTCCTAATGGAGGTGCATGAGAGTCTACATCCAGGAGCAGGCCTGTGAGAATCCATCTCCTGCCGGGGGAGGTGCATGAGAATCTACACCCAGGAGCAGGCCTGTGAGAATCCCTCTCCTGCCGGGGGAGGTGCATGAGAATCTACATCCAGGAGCAGGCCTGTGAGAATCCATCTCCTCCTAATGGAGGTGCATGAGAATCTACATCCAGGAGCAGGCCTGTGAGAATCCATCTCCTGCCGAGGGAGGTGCATGAGAATCTACATCCAGGAGCAGGCCTGTGAGAATTCATCTCCTGCCGGGGGAGGTGCATGAGAATCTACATCCAGGAGCAGGCCTGTGAGAATCCCTCTCCTGCCGGGGGAGGTGCATGAGAATCTACATCCAGGAGCAGGCCTGTGAGAATCCATCTCCTGCCGAGGGAGGTGCATGAGAATCTACATCCAGGAGCAGGCCTGTGAGAATCCATCTCCTGCCGAGGGAGGTGCATGAGAATCTACACCCAGGAGCAGGCCTGTGAGAATCCATCTCCTGCCGGGGGAGGTGCATGAGAATCTACATCCAGGAGCAGGCCTGTGAGAATCCCTCTCCTGCCGGGGGAGGTGCATGAGAATCTACATCCAGGAGCAGGCCTGTGAGAATCCATCTCCTGCCGGGGGAGGTGCATGAGAATCTACATCCAGGAGCAGGCCTGTGAGAATCCCTTTCCTCCTAATGGAGGTGCATGAGAATCTACATCCAGGAGCAGGCCTGTGAGAATCCATCTCCTGCCGGGGGAGGTGCATGAGAATCTACATCCAGGAGCGGGCCTGTGAGAATCCCTCTCCTGCCGGGGGAGGTGCATGAGAATCTACATCTAGGAGAAGGCCTGTGAGAATCCATCTTCTGCCGGGGGAGGTGCATGAATATCTACATCCAGGAGCAGGCCTGTGAGAATCCATCTCCTGCCGGGGGAGGTGCATGAGAATCTACATCCAGGAGCAGGCCTGTGAGAATCCATCTCCTGCCGAGGGAGGTGCATGAGAATCTACATCCAGGAGCAGGCCTGTGAGAATCCCTCTAATGCCGGGGGAGGTGCATGAGAATCTACATCCAGGAGCGGGCCTGTGGGAATCCATCTCCTGCCGGGGGAGGTGCATGAGAATCTACATCCAGGAGCAGGCCTGTGAGAATCCATCTCCTGCCGGGGGAGGTGCATGAGAATCTACACCCAGGAGCAGGCCTGTGAGAATCCCTCTCCTGCCGGGGGAGGTGCATGAGAATCTACATCCAGGAGCAGGCCTGTGAGAATCCATCTCCTCCTAATGGAGGTGCATGAGAATCTACATCCAGGAGCAGACCTGTGAGAATCCCTCTCCTGCCGGGGGAGGTGCATGAGAATCTACATCCAGGAGCAGGCCTGTGAGAATCCATCTCCTGCCGGGGGAGGTGCATGAGAATCTACATCCAGGAGCAGGCCTGTGAGAATCCCTCTCCTGCCGGGGGAGGTGCATGAGAATCTACATCCAGGAGCAGGCCTGTGAGAATCCATCTCCTGCCGAGGGAGGTGCATGAGAATCTACATCCAGGAGCAGGCCTGTGAGAATCCATCTCCTGCCGGGGGAGGTGCATGAGAATCTACATCCAGGAGCAGGCCTGTGAGAATCCATCTCCTGCCGAGGGAGGTGCATGAGAATCTACATCCAGGAACAGGCCTGTGAGAATCCCTCTCCTGCCGGGGGAGGTGCATGAGAATCTACATCCAGGAGCAGGCCTGTGAGAATCCATCTCCTGCCGGGGGAGGTGCATGAGAATCTACATCCAGGAGCAGGCCTGTGAGAATCCATCTCCTGCCGGGGGAGGTGCATGAGAATCTACATCCAGGAGCAGGCCTGTGAGAATCCATCTCCTCCTAATGGAGGTGCATGAGAATCTACATCCAGGAGCAGGCCTGTGAGAATCCATCTCCTCCTAATGGAGGTGCATGAGAATCTACATCCAGGAGCAGGCCTGTGAGAATCCATCTCCTCCTAATGGAGGTGCATGAGAATCTACATCCAGGAGCAGGCCTGTGAGAATCCATCTCCTGCCGGGGGAGGTGCATGAGAATCTACATCCAGGAGCAGGCCTGTGAGAATCCCTCTCCTCCTAATGGAGGTGCATGAGAATCTACATCCAGGAGCAGGCCTGTGAGAATCCATCTCCTGCCGGGGGAGGTGCATGAGAATCTACATCCAGGAGCGGGCCTGTGAGAATCCATCTCCTGCCGGGGGAGGTGCATGAGAATCTACATCCAGGAGCAGGCCTGTGAGAATCCATCTGCTGCCGGGGGAGGTGCATGAGAATCTACATCCAGGAGCAGGCCTGTGAGAATCCATCTCCTGCCGAGGGAGGTGCATGAGAATCTACATCCAGGAGCAGGCCTGTGAGAATCCATCTCCTGCCGGGGGAGGTGCATGAGAATCTACATCTAGGAGCAGGCCTGTGAGAATCCATCTCCTCCTAATGGAGGTGCATGAGAATCTACATCCAGGAGCAGGCCTGTGAGAATCCATCTCCTCCTAATGGAGGTGCATGAGAATCTACATCCAGGAGCAGGCCTGTGAGAATCCATCTCCTCCTAATGGAGGTGCATGAGAATCTACATCCAGGAGCAGGCCTGTGAGAATCCATCTCCTGCCGGGGGAGGTGCATGAGAATCTACATCCAGGAGCAGGCCTGTGAGAATCCCTCTCCTCCTAATGGAGGTGCATGAGAATCTACATCCAGGAGCAGGCCTGTGAGAATCCATCTCCTGCCGGGGGAGGTGCATGAGAATCTACATCCAGGAGCGGGCCTGTGAGAATCCATCTCCTGCCGGGGGAGGTGCATGAGAATCTACATCCAGGAGCAGGCCTGTGAGAATCCATCTGCTGCCGGGGGAGGTGCATGAGAATCTACATCCAGGAGCAGGCCTGTGAGAATCCATCTCCTCCTAATGGAGGTGCATGAGAATCTACATCCAGGAGCAGGCCTGTGAGAATCCATCTCCTCCTAATGGAGGTGCATGAGAATCTACATCCAGGAGCAGGCCTGTGAGAATCCATCTCCTGCCGGGGGAGGTGCATGAGAATCTACATCCAGGAGCAGGCCTGTGAGAATCCCTCTCCTCCTAATGGAGGTGCATGAGAATCTACATCCAGGAGCAGGCCTGTGAGAATCCATCTCCTGCCGGGGGAGGTGCATGAGAATCTACATCCAGGAGCGGGCCTGTGAGAATCCATCTCCTGCCGGGGGAGGTGCATGAGAATCTACATCCAGGAGCAGGCCTGTGAGAATCCATCTGCTGCCGGGGGAGGTGCATGAGAATCTACATCCAGGAGCGGGCCTGTGAGAATCCATCTCCTGCCGAGGGAGGTGCATGAGAATCTACATCCAGGAGCAGGCCTGTGAGAATCCATCTCCTCCTAATGGAGGTGCATGAGAATCTACATCTAGGAGCAGGCCTGTGAGAATCCATCTCCTCCTAATGGAGGTGCATGAGAATCTACATCTAGGAGAAGGCCTGTGAGAATCCATCTTCTGCCGGGGGAGGTGCATGAATATCTACATCCAGGAGCAGGCCTGTGAGAATCCATCTCCTGCCGGGGGAGGTGCATGAGAATCTACATCCAGGAGCAGGGCTGTGAGAATCCATCTCCTGCCGGGGGAGGTGCATGAGAATCTACATCCAGGAGCAGGCCTGTGAGAATCCATCTCCTGCCGAGGGAGGTGCATGAGAATCTACATCCAGGAGCAGGCCTGTGAGAATCCCTCTAATGCCGGGGGAGGTGCATGAGAATCTACATCCAGGAGCGGGCCTGTGGGAATCCATCTCCTGCCGGGGGAGGTGCATGAGAATCTACATCCAGGAGCAGGCCTGTGAGAATCCATCTCCTGCCGGGGGAGGTGCATGAGAATCTACACCCAGGAGCAGGCCTGTGAGAATCCCTCTCCTGCCGGGGGAGGTGCATGAGAATCTACATCCAGGAGCAGGCCTGTGAGAATCCATCTCCTCCTAATGGAGGTGCATGAGAATCTACATCCAGGAGCAGACCTGTGAGAATCCCTCTCCTGCCGGGGGAGGTGCATGAGAATCTACATCCAGGAGCAGGCCTGTGAGAATCCCTCTCCTGCCGGGGGAGGTGCATGAGAATCTACATCCAGGAGCAGGCCTGTGAGAATCCCTCTCCTGCCGGGGGAGGTGCATGAGAATCTACATCCAGGAGCAGGCCTGTGAGAATCCATCTCCCTCCTAATGGAGGTGCATGAGAATCTACATCCAGGAGCAGGCCTGTGAGAATCCATCTCCTGCCGAGGGAGGTGCATGAGAATCTACATCCAGGAGCAGGCCTGTGAGAATCCCTCTCCTGCCGAGGGAGGTGCATGAGAATCTACATCCAGGAGCAGGCCTGTGAGAATCCATCTCCTGACGGGGGAGGTGCATGAGAATCTACATCCAGGAGCAGGCCTGTGAGAATCCATCTCCTCCTAATGGAGGTGCATGAGAATCTACATCCAGGAGCAGGCCTGTGAGAATCCCTCTCCTCCTAAAGGAGGTGCATGAGAATCTACATCCAGGAGCAGGCCTGTGAGAATCCATCTCCTGCCGGGGGAGGTGCATGAGAATCTACATCCAGGAGCAGGCCTGTGAGAATCCCTCTCCTCCTAATGGAGGTGCATGAGAGTCTACATCCAGGAGCAGGCCTGTGAGAATCCATCTCCTGCCGGGGGAGGTGCATGAGAATCTACATCCAGGAGCAGGCCTGTGAGAATCCCTCTCCTGCCGGGGGAGGTGCATGAGAATCTACATCCAGGAGCAGGCCTGTGAGAATCCATCTCCTGCCGAGGGAGGTGCATGAGAATCTACATCCAGGAGCAGGCCTGTGAGAATCCATCTCCTGCCGAGGGAGGTGCATGAGAATCTACATCCAGGAGCAGGCCTGTGAGAATCCATCTCCTGCCGAGGGAGGTGCATGAGAATCTACATCCAGGAGCAGGCCTGTGAGAATCCATCTCCTGCCGGGGGAGGTGCATGAGAATCTACATCCAGGAGCAGGCCTGTGAGAATCCATCTCCTGCCGGGGGAGGTGCATGAGAATCTACATCCAGGAGCAGGCCTGTGAGAATCCCTCTCCTCCTAATGGAGGTGCATGAGAATCTACATCCAGGAGCAGGCCTGTGAGAATCCATCTCCTGCCGGGGGAGGTGCATGAGAATCTACATCCAGGAGCGGGCCTGTGAGAATCCATCTCCTGCCGGGGGAGGTGCATGAGAATCTACATCCAGGAGCAGGCCTGTGAGAATCCATCTCCTGCCGGGGGAGGTGCATGAGAATCTACATCCAGGAGCAGGCCTGTGAGAATCCATCTCCTGCCGAGGGAGGTGCATGAGAATCTACATCCAGGAGCAGGCCTGTGAGAATCCATCTCCTCCTAATGGAGGTGCATGAGAATCTACATCTAGGAGCAGGCCTGTGAGAATCCATCTCCTCCTAATGGAGGTGCATGAGAATCTACATCTAGGAGAAGGCCTGTGAGAATCCCTCTCCTGCCGGGGGAGGTGCATGAATATCTACATCCAGGAGCAGGCCTGTGAGAATCCATCTCCTGCCGGGGGAGGTGCATGAGAATCTACATCCAGGAGCAGGGCTGTGAGAATCCATCTCCTGCCGGGGGAGGTGCATGAGAATCTACATCCAGGATCAGGCCTGTGAGAATCCATCTCCTGCCGAGGGAGGTGCATGAGAATCTACATCCAGGAGCAGGCCTGTGAGAATCCCTCTAATGCCGGGGGAGGTGCATGAGAATCTACATCCAGGAGCGGGCCTGTGGGAATCCATCTCCTGCCGGGGGAGGTGCATGAGAATCTACATCCAGGAGCAGGCCTGTGAGAATCCATCTCCTGCCGGGGGAGGTGCATGAGAATCTACACCCAGGAGCAGGCCTGTGAGAATCCCTCTCCTGCCGGGGGAGGTGCATGAGAATCTACATCCAGGAGCAGGCCTGTGAGAATCCATCTCCTCCTAATGGAGGTGCATGAGAATCTACATCCAGGAGCAGACCTGTGAGAATCCCTCTCCTGCCGGGGGAGGTGCATGAGAATCTACATCCAGGAGCAGGCCTGTGAGAATTCATCTCCTGCCGGGGGAGGTGCATGAGAATCTACATCCAGGAGCAGGCCTGTGAGAATCCATCTCCTGCCGGGGGAGGTGCATGAAAATCTACATCCAGGAGCAGGCCTGTGAGAATCCATCTCCTGCCGGGGGAGGTGCATGAGAATCTACATCCAGGAGCAGGCCTGTGAGAATCCATCTCCTGCCGGGGGAGGTGCATGAGAATCTACATCCAGGAGCAGGCCTGTGAGAATCCCTCTCCTGCCGGGGGAGGTGCATGAGAATCTACATCCAGGAGCAGGCCTGTGAGAATCCATCTCCTGCCGAGGGAGGTGCATGAGAATCTACATCCAGGAGCAGGCCTGTGAGAATCCATCTCCTGCCGGGGGAGGTGCATGAGAATCTACATCCAGGAGCAGGCCTGTGAGAATCCATCTCCTGCCGGGGGAGGTGCATGAGAATCTACATCCAGGAGCAGGCCTGTGAGAATCCCTCTCCTCCTAATGGAGGTGCATGAGAATCTACATCCAGGAGCAGGCCTGTGAGAATCCATCTCCTGCCGGGGGAGGTGCATGAGAATCTACATCCAGGAGCGGGCCTGTGAGAATCCATCTCCTGCCGGGGGAGGTGCATGAGAATCTACATCCAGGAGCAGGCCTGTGAGAATCCATCTGCTGCCGGGGGAGGTGCATGAGAATCTACATCCAGGAGCAGGCCTGTGAGAATCCATCTCCTGCCGAGGGAGGTGCATGAGAATCTACATCCAGGAGCAGGCCTGTGAGAATCCATCTCCTCCTAATGGAGGTGCATGAGAATCTACATCTAGGAGCAGGCCTGTGAGAATCCATCTCCTCCTAATGGAGGTGCATGAGAATCTACATCTAGGAGAAGGCCTGTGAGAATCCATCTTCTGCCGGGGGAGGTGCATGAATATCTACATCCAGGAGCAGGCCTGTGAGAATCCATCTCCTGCCGGGGGAGGTGCATGAGAATCTACATCCAGGAGCAGGGCTGTGAGAATCCATCTCCTGCCGGGGGAGGTGCATGAGAATCTACATCCAGGAGCAGGCCTGTGAGAATCCATCTCCTGCCGAGGGAGGTGCATGAGAATCTACATCCAGGAGCAGGCCTGTGAGAATCCCTCTCCTGCCGGGGGAGGTGCATGAGAATCTACATCCAGGAGCAGGCCTGTGAGAATCCATCTCCTCCTAATGGAGGTGCATGAGAATCTACATCCAGGAGCAGGCCTGTGAGAATCCCTCTCCTGCCGGGGGAGGTGCATGAGAATCTACATCCAGGAGCAGGCCTGTGAGAATCCCTCTCCTGCCGGGGGAGGTGCATGAGAATCTACATCCAGGAGCAGGCCTGTGAGAATCCATCTCCTCCTAATGGAGGTGCATGAGAATCTACATCCAGGAGCAGGCCTGTGAGAATCCTTCTCCTGCCGGGGGAGGTGCATGAGAATCTACATCCAGGAGCAGGCCTGTGAGAATCCATCTCCTCCTAATGGAGGTGCATGAGAATCTACATCCAGGAGCAGGCCTGTGAGAATCCATCTCCTGCCGGGGGAGGTGCATGAGAATCTACATCCAGGAGCAGGCCTGTGAGAATCCCTCTCCTGCCGGGGGAGGTGCATGAGAATCTACATCCAGGAGCAGGCCTGTGAGAATCCCTCTCCTCCTAATGGAGGTGCATGAGAATCTACATCCAGGAGCAGGCCTGTGAGAATCCATCTCCTGCCGGGGGAGGTGCATGAGAATCTACATCCAGGAGCAGGCCTGTGAGAATCCATCTCCTCCTAATGGAGGTGCATGAGAATCTACATCCAGGTGCGGGCCTGTGAGAATCCATCTCCTGCCGGGGGAGGTGCATGAGAATCTACATCCAGGAGCAGGCCTGTGAGAATCCATCTCCTCCTAATGGAGGTGCATGAGAATCTACATCCAGGAGCGGGCCTATGAGAATCTACATCCAGGAGCAGGCCTGTGAGAATCCATCTCCTGCCGGGGGAGGTGCATGAGAATCTACATCCAGGAGCAGGCCTGTGAGAATCCCTCTCCTGCCGGGGGATGTGCATGAGAATCTACATCCAGGAGCAGGCCTGTGAGAATCCATCTCCTGCCGGGGGAGGTGCATGAGAATCTACATCCAGGAGCAGGCCTGTGAGAATCCCTCTCCAGCCGGGGGAGGTGCATGAGAATCTACATCCAGGAGCAGGCCTGTGAGAATCCATCTCCTCCTAATGGAGGTGCATGAGAATCTACACCCAGGAGCAGGCCTGTGAGAATCCATCTCCTGCCGGGGGAGGTGCATGAGAATCTACATCCAGGAGCAGGCCTGTGAGAATCCATCTCCTGCCGGGGGAGGTGCATGAGAATCTACACCAGGAGCAGGCCTGTGAGAATCCATCTCCTGCCGGGGAGGTGCATGAGAATCTACATCCAGGAGCAGGTCTGTGAGAATCCATCTCCTGCCGAGGGAGGTGCATGAGAATCTACATCCAGGAGCAGGCCTGTGAGAATCCATCTCCTGCCGGGGGAGGTGCATGAGAATCTACACCCAGGAGCAGGCCTGTGAGAATCCCTCTCCTGCCGGGGGAGGTGCATGAGAATCTACATCCAGGAGCGGGCCTGTGGGAATCCCTCTCCCGCCGAGGGAGGTGCATGAGAATCTACATCCAGGAGCAGGCCTGTGAGAATCCATCTCCTCCTAATGGAGGTGCATGAGAATCTACACCCAGGAGCAGGCCTGTGAGAATCCATCTCCTGCCGGGGGAGGTGCATGAGAATCTACATCCAGGAGCAGGCCTGTGAGAATCCATCTCCTGCCGGGGTAGGTGCATGAGAATCTACATCCAGGAGCAGGCCTGTGAGAATCCATCTCCTGCCGGGGGAGGTGCATGAGAATCTACACCCAGGAGCAGGCCTGTGAGAATTCCTCTCCTGCCGGGGGAGGTGCATGAGAATCTACATCCAGGAGCAGGCCTGTGAGAATCCATCTCCTGCCGGGGGAGGTGCATGAGAATCTACATCCAGGAGCAGGCCTGTGAGAATCCATCTCCTGCCGAGGGAGGTGCATGAGAATCTACATCCAGGAGCAGGCCTGTGAGAATCCCTCTCCTCCTAATGGAGGTGCATGAGAATCTACATCCAGGAGCAGGCCTGTGAGAATCCATCTCCTGCCGGGGGAGGTGCATGAGAATCTACATCCAGGAGCAGGCCTGTGAGAATCCATCTCCTGCCGGGGGAGGTGCATGAGAATCTACATCCAGGAGCAGGCCTGTGAGAATCCATCTCCTGCCGGGGGAGGTGCATGAGAATCTACATCCAGGAGCAGGCCTGTGAGAATCCATCTCCTGCCGGGGGAGGTGCATGAGAATCTACACCCAGGAGCAGGCCTGTGAGAATCCATCTCCTGCCGGGGGAGGTGCATGAGAATCTACATCCAGGAGCAGGCCTGTGAGAATCCATCTCCTGCCGGGGGAGGTGCATGAGAATCTACATTCAGGAGCAGGCCTGTGAGAATCCATCTCCTGCCGGGGGAGGTGCATGAGAATCTACACCCAGGAGCAGGCCTGTGAGAATCCATCTCCTGCTGGGGGAGGTGCATGAGAATCTACATCCAGGAGCAGGCCTGTGAGAATCCATCTCCTGCCGGGGGAGGTGCATGAGAATCTACATCCAGGAGCAGGCCTGTGAGAATCCCTCTCCTGCTGGGGGAGGTGCATGAGAATCTACATCCAGGAGCAGGCCTGTGAGAATCCCTCTCCTGCCGGGGGAGGTGCATGAGAATCTACATCCAGGAGCAGGCCTGTGAGAATCCCTCTCCTGCCGAGGGAGGTGCATGAGAATCTACATCCAGGAGCAGGCCTGTGAGAATCCCTCTCCTGCCGGGGGAGGTGCATGAGAATCTACATCCAGGAGCAGGCCTGTGAGAATCCCTCTCCTGCCGGGGGAGGTGCATGAGAATCTACATCCAGGAGCGGGCCTGTGAGAATCCATCTCCTGCCGGGGGAGGTGCATGAGAATCTACATCCAGGAGCAGGCCTGTGAGAATCCATCTCCTGCCGGGGGAGGTGCATGAGAATCTACATCCAGGAGCAGGCCTGTGAGAATCCATCTCCTGCCGAGGGAGGTGCATGAGAATCTACATCCAGGAGCAGGCCTGTGAGAATCCATCTCCTCCTAATGGAGGTGCATGAGAATCTACATCTAGGAGCAGGCCTGTGAGAATCCATCTCCTCCTAATGGAGGTGCATGAGAATCTACATCTAGGAGAAGGCCTGTGAGAATCCATCTTCTGCCGGGGGAGGTGCATGAATATCTACATCCAGGAGCAGGCCTGTGAGAATCCATCTCCTGCCGGGGGAGGTGCATGAGAATCTACATCCAGGAGCAGGGCTGTGAGAATCCATCTCCTGCCGGGGGAGGTGCATGAGAATCTACATCCAGGATCAGGCCTGTGAGAATCCATCTCCTGCCGAGGGAGGTGCATGAGAATCTACATCCAGGAGCAGGCCTGTGAGAATCCCTCTAATGCCGGGGGAGGTGCATGAGAATCTACATCCAGGAGCGGGCCTGTGGGAATCCATCTCCTGCCGGGGGAGGTGCATGAGAATCTACATCCAGGAGCAGGCCTGTGAGAATCCATCTCCTGCCGGGGGAGGTGCATGAGAATCTACACCCAGGAGCAGGCCTGTGAGAATCCCTCTCCTGCCGGGGGAGGTGCATGAGAATCTACATCCAGGAGCAGGCCTGTGAGAATCCATCTCCTCCTAATGGAGGTGCATGAGAATCTACATCCAGGAGCAGACCTGTGAGAATCCCTCTCCTGCCGGGGGAGGTGCATGAGAATCTACATCCAGGAGCAGGCCTGTGAGAATTCATCTCCTGCCGGGGGAGGTGCATGAGAATCTACATCCAGGAGCAGGCCTGTGAGAATCCATCTCCTGTCGGGGGAGGTGCATGAAAATCTACATCCAGAAGCAGGCCTGTGAGAATCCATCTCCTGCCGGGGGAGGTGCATGAGAATCTACATCCAGGAGCAGGCCTGTGAGAATCCATCTCCTGCCGGGGGAGGTGCATGAGAATCTACATCCAGGAGCGGGCCTGTGAGAATCCATCTCCTGCCGGGGGAGGTGCATGAGAATCTACATCCAGGAGCAGGCCTGTGAGAATCCATCTGCTGCCGGGGGAGGTGCATGAGAATCTACATCCAGGAGCAGGCCTGTGAGAATCCATCTCCTGCCGAGGGAGGTGCATGAGAATCTACATCCAGGAGCAGGCCTGTGAGAATCCATCTCCTCCTAATGGAGGTGCATGAGAATCTACATCTAGGAGCAGGCCTGTGAGAATCCATCTCCTCCTAATGGAGGTGCATGAGAATCTACATCTAGGAGAAGGCCTGTGAGAATCCATCTTCTGCCGGGGGAGGTGCATGAATATCTACATCCAGGAGCAGGCCTGTGAGAATCCATCTCCTGCCGGGGGAGGTGCATGAGAATCTACATCCAGGAGCAGGGCTGTGAGAATCCATCTCCTGCCGGGGGAGGTGCATGAGAATCTACATCCAGGAGCAGGCCTGTGAGAATCCATCTCCTGCCGAGGGAGGTGCATGAGAATCTACATCCAGGAGCAGGCCTGTGAGAATCCCTCTAATGCCGGGGGAGGTGCATGAGAATCTACATCCAGGAGCGGGCCTGTGGGAATCCATCTCCTGCCGGGGGAGGTGCATGAGAATCTACATCCAGGAGCAGGCCTGTGAGAATCCATCTCCTGCCGGGGGAGGTGCATGAGAATCTACATCCAGGAGCAGGCCTGTGAGAATCCATCTCCTGCCGGGGGAGGTGCATGAGAATCTACACCCAGGAGCAGGCCTGTGAGAATCCCTCTCCTGCCGGGGGAGGTGCATGAGAATCTACATCCAGGAGCAGGCCTGTGAGAATCCATCTCCTCCTAATGGAGGTGCATGAGAATCTACATCCAGGAGCAGACCTGTGAGAATCCCTCTCCTGCCGGGGGAGGTGCATGAGAATCTACATCCAGGAGCAGGCCTGTGAGAATCCCTCTCCTGCCGGGGGAGGTGCATGAGAATCTACATCCAGGAGCAGGCCTGTGAGAATCCCTCTCCTGCCGGGGGAGGTGCATGAGAATCTACATCCAGGAGCAGGCCTGTGAGAATCCATCTCCTCCTAATGGAGGTGCATGAGAATCTACATCCAGGAGCAGGCCTGTGAGAATCCATCTCCTCCTAATGGAGGTGCATGAGAATCTACATCCAGGAGCAGGCCTGTGAGAATCCATCTCCTGCCGGGGGAGGTGCATGAGAATCTACATCCAGGAGCAGGCCTGTGAGAATCCCTCTCCTGCCGGGGGAGGTGCATGAGAATCTACATCCAGGAGCAGGCCTGTGAGAATCCCTCTCCTCCTAATGGAGGTGCATGAGAATCTACATCCAGGAGCAGGCCTGTGAGAATCCATCTCCTGCCGGGGGAGGTGCATGAGAATCTACATCCAGGAGCAGGCCTGTGAGAATCCATCTCCTCCTAATGGAGGTGCATGAGAATCTACATCCAGGTGCGGGCCTGTGAGAATCCATCTCCTGCCGGGGGAGGTGCATGAGAATCTACATCCAGGAGCAGGCCTGTGAGAATCCATCTCCTCCTAATGGAGGTGCATGAGAATCTACATCCAGGAGCGGGCCTATGAGAATCTACATCCAGGAGCAGGCCTGTGAGAATCCATCTCCTGCCGGGGGAGGTGCATGAGAATCTACATCCAGGAGCAGGCCTGTGAGAATCCCTCTCCTGCCGGGGGATGTGCATGAGAATCTACATCCAGGAGCAGGCCTGTGAGAATCCATCTCCTGCCGGGGGAGGTGCATGAGAATCTACATCCAGGAGCAGGCCTGTGAGAATCCCTCTCCAGCCGGGGGAGGTGCATGAGAATCTACATCCAGGAGCAGGCCTGTGAGAATCCATCTCCTCCTAATGGAGGTGCATGAGAATCTACACCCAGGAGCAGGCCTGTGAGAATCCATCTCCTGCCGGGGGAGGTGCATGAGAATCTACATCCAGGAGCAGGCCTGTGAGAATCCATCTCCTGCCGGGGGAGGTGCATGAGAATCTACACCCAGGAGCAGGCCTGTGAGAATCCATCTCCTGCCGGGGAGGTGCATGAGAATCTACATCCAGGAGCAGGTCTGTGAGAATCCATCTCCTGCCGAGGGAGGTGCATGAGAATCTACATCCAGGAGCAGGCCTGTGAGAATCCATCTCCTGCCGGGGGAGGTGCATGAGAATCTACACCCAGGAGCAGGCCTGTGAGAATCCCTCTCCTGCCGGGGGAGGTGCATGAGAATCTACATCCAGGAGCGGGCCTGTGGGAATCCCTCTCCCGCCGAGGGAGGTGCATGAGAATCTACATCCAGGAGCAGGCCTGTGAGAATCCATCTCCTCCTAATGGAGGTGCATGAGAATCTACACCCAGGAGCAGGCCTGTGAGAATCCATCTCCTGCCGGGGGAGGTGCATGAGAATCTACATCCAGGAGCAGGCCTGTGAGAATCCATCTCCTGCCGGGGTAGGTGCATGAGAATCTACATCCAGGAGCAGGCCTGTGAGAATCCATCTCCTGCCGGGGGAGGTGCATGAGAATCTACACCCAGGAGCAGGCCTGTGAGAATCCCTCTCCTGCCGGGGGAGGTGCATGAGAATCTACATCCAGGAGCAGGCCTGTGAGAATCCATCTCCTGCCGGGGGAGGTGCATGAGAATCTACATCCAGGAGCAGGCCTGTGAGAATCCATCTCCTGCCGAGGGAGGTGCATGAGAATCTACATCCAGGAGCAGGCCTGTGAGAATCCCTCTCCTCCTAATGGAGGTGCATGAGAATCTACATCCAGGAGCAGGCCTGTGAGAATCCATCTCCTGCCGGGGGAGGTGCATGAGAATCTACATCCAGGAGCAGGCCTGTGAGAATCCATCTCCTGCCGGGGGAGGTGCATGAGAATCTACATCCAGGAGCAGGCCTGTGAGAATCCATCTCCTGCCGGGGGAGGTGCATGAGAATCTACATCCAGGAGCAGGCCTGTGAGAATCCATCTCCTGCCGGGGGAGGTGCATGAGAATCTACACCCAGGAGCAGGCCTGTGAGAATCCATCTCCTGCCGGGGGAGGTGCATGAGAATCTACATCCAGGAGCAGGCCTGTGAGAATCCATCTCCTGCCGGGGGAGGTGCATGAGAATCTACATTCAGGAGCAGGCCTGTGAGAATCCATCTCCTGCCGGGGGAGGTGCATGAGAATCTACACCCAGGAGCAGGCCTGTGAGAATCCATCTCCTGCTGGGGGAGGTGCATGAGAATCTACATCCAGGAGCAGGCCTGTGAGAATCCATCTCCTGCCGGGGGAGGTGCATGAGAATCTACATCCAGGAGCAGGCCTGTGAGAATCCCTCTCCTGCTGGGGGAGGTGCATGAGAATCTACATCCAGGAGCAGGCCTGTGAGAATCCCTCTCCTGCCGGGGGAGGTGCATGAGAATCTACATCCAGGAGCAGGCCTGTGAGAATCCCTCTCCTGCCGGGGGAGGTGCATGAGAATCTACATCCAGGAGCAGGCCTGTGAGAATCCATCTCCTGCCGGGGGAGGTGCATGAGAATCTACATCCAGGAGCAGGCCTGTGAGAATCCATCTCCTGCCGGGGGAGGTGCATGAGAATCTACATCCAGGAGCGGGCCTGTGAGAATCCATCTCCTGCCGGGGGAGGTGCATGAGAATCTACACCCAGGAGCGGGCCTGTGAGAATCCATCTCCTGCCGGGGGAGGTGCATGAGAATCTACATCCAGGAGCAGGCCTGTGAGAATCCCTCTCCTGCCGAGGGAGGTGCATGAGAATCTACATCCAGGAGCAGGCCTGTGAGAATCCCTCTCCTGCCGAGGGAGGTGCATGAGAATCTACATCCAGGAGCAGGCCTGTGAGAATCCCTCTCCTGCCGGGGGAGGTGCATGAGAATCTACATCCAGGAGCAGGCCTGTGAGAATCCCTCTCCTGCCGGGGGAGGTGCATGAGAATCTACATCCAGGAGCAGGCCTGTTAGAATCCCTCTCCTGCCGAGGGAGGTGCATGAGAATCTACATCCAGGAGCAGGCCTGTGGGAATCCCTCTCCTGCTGGGGGAGGTGCACAGCTGCTTACACAGCCCCTGGACGTAGATTTTCACAGCTGTCAAAGTCTATGTCTGGGAGCGGGGGAGGGAGGTGCAGAACTGCGTCCTGCACAGCTTTGCCTTCCCCGTTCCCTCGCTGTATGTTCGGAAATCTCCGGACAGCTGAGGGGAGGGGCTGACACAAAAATGCACAGGGCGCAGTTTTGCACCTCACACCGGAACATTGCTCAGGGATGTGGAATTCCTATCGCCCGACGCTCGAGACATGCAGTTCCGGGCGCCGGGCAGGTGAATTCTTCAGGTCTTTAGCCCGGCTTCGGGCAAGCAGGGCCGGACCTGAAAGCTACCAATAAGCACGGCAGTGCACCTCACGGCGGCGCTCACAGGGGAGTATGGATCGGGCTCCCGACTCGTGACCGCTCCCGTACTCTGCAGCCCCCGGCTGTTCTCAGTAGCCGGGGCCGCCGCTAATAGCCAGTATGCGGTGATCCCGATTGCCGCGGCTGGCTATTAACCCTTTAGATCGCCACTGTCAAAGCTGACAGCGCGTCTAAAGAGACATGTGAATGCTCCCTGGTGGGCTAGATCGCCCCCCCCCCCCCCCCCCCCCGCAGCACGTGGGCTTACCTCTGATTCCCTGCTGTCCCGAGGCTGTCCCGCGGCTCTGTCATTGATAGATCCTGGCTGGACTAGACTCTATCAATGGATTGCAGAGCACACAGATTCAACAGAACTCTATTGACCTGTATGAGGAATCTAATGATTCCTCCTAAAAGTCCCCTAAGGGACTAATAAAGTGTAAAAAAAACTATGTTTTATTAAAAGTTTAAAAGACACACATTAACCCCTTCCATATAAAAAGTTCAAATCACCCCCTTTTCCAATATAAAAACATATAAACATAATAAAAACAAACATATTTGGTATCACAGTACAAACTATTAAAATATAACATTATGGGCAACAAAAAGCCCAGAATAGCAAGACACATTCTAACTAGGCAGAGGGATGCGGGTGGCCTGGCAATGCCTGACTTTATTACATAGCCACCTTGGTCTCTGTGCTGGGGGGGGGGTGGATTCTGGGATCATTGGAGGTTCCATGGGTACACATAGAACATTCGCTGGCCTTGCCATACACCTTGAAAGACCTGTTGCAGTTGCCGTTCTGGAACTTACCACCTCCTAAAGACATCTGCCCAACGATGTCGGCTTCTATCAGAGCTTGGACAATATTCCACAGAATGTCTGACACAGGAGTACCTCCCCCCCAGCCATCTAGTATATCCATCACCCTTCTGAACGCACTGCTTCCACATCCTGATTTAAGGGCTTGGATAGATAAAGTTTTGGCCTCAGTAGGGGACATTCACTCATCCAATTCTCTATTGACTTTTGGAGATATCTGAGCAAAATTCTCACTGCCAACTGCTGATTTCTTTAACTCGTTCAGGACCCATGATGTAACGTTACGTCCCGACACCCTGGGTCTTAAGGACCCATGACGTATTGTTACGTTATGGGCAGTTCCGGTCCCCACTGTGCGCCGGGCAATCGTTCAGCAGGCATCCCGTGCAAATGCCCAGGGGGGTCCCGGGACCCCCCCATGTCGGCAATCGCAGAAAATCGCATGTCAATTCAGAGTTGCGATTTTCTTCTATTCCGGGCTGATCGGGTCTCTGTTGACCCGATCACCCGGAAAATTGTGATGATCTGACCTGTCAGTGACAGCCCAGATCATCTTGCAGGGTAGGAGTGAAGTCGCAATGCTGCGATTTCCTCCCATCCCCTGCCATTGGTCAGAATTGATTCAGACCAATGGCAGAGCAGGACAGTGGGTTGTTCTGCCCACCCCTGGATGTCGAGGGGATCGTGGGAAGAAGATGGAGGCCGGGTACCTTACCTGAAGATGGCGTGGAGACCGAAGATCCTCCTGGAGACTACGGAGATCCCGACTCAGGTAGGGAGACACGTGGGGGGGGGGGGGGGGGTGGAAACAAAAGTGAAAGTAAAGTGATCTTTACTGTGGCAACCACTAGGAAGGCCAAACTGCAACTCCCAGCATGCCCAGACAGCCAAAAAGGAGATGTAGTTTTGCAACATCTGGAGGGTCACAGTTTGGGGACCACTATTACAGTGGTGCCCAAACGGTGGCCCTCCAGATGTTGCCAAACTACAACTCTCAGCACGCCCAGACTGCCCAGGCATGCTGGGAGTTGTAGTTCTGTAACATCTGTCCCTTCAGATTTTGCAATTTTCATGAAATTTTAGAAAATTGCTGTTCTACTTTGAAGCCCTCTAATTTTTTCAAAAAGTAAAAATATGTCCATTTTATGATGTCAACATAAAGTAGACATATTGTATTTGTGAATAAAAATAAACTTTATTTGTTATATTCATTTTCCTTACAAGCAGAGAGCTTCAAAGTTAGAAAAATGCAAAATTTTCAAAATTTTCATGAAATTTGGGGATTTTTCACCAAAAAAGGATGCAAGTAACGCCGAAAATTTACCACCAAAATAAAGTAAAATATGTCACGAAAAAACTATCTCAGAATCAGAATGATAACTAAAAGCATCCCAGAGTTATTAATGCTTAAAGTGACAGTGGTCAGATGTGCAAAAAATGGCCGGGTCCTAAGGTGTAAAATGGCCTGGTCCTTAAGGGGTTAAATATCTCCAAGTCTGACACCTGCTGGGGGGATTACACCCCTCGGGGCTCAAACTAGATAAATTAGCATGCCTCCACATATATGTTGGAGGGGTTGCGGGGGTGGGGGATCCTTGCTACATATACTTTGGTTGTGTCCCCTAATACGACATTATTGGGAAAATTGCAAAGAATTGCTAGGAAAAGTTCTCCCTGGGCCAATAGTGTGGACCCTGCGACCGGCCCTTCTTTTCATTGGGATCTCTGATATGCCACCAAATAGTAGAGCCCTCATGTGTACAATATGTGCTGTCGCTAAGAATATTCTGCTCCGTAAATGGAAATCGGAGGCAGTTCCAGATTTTGCAGTCCTCCAACTAGAAATGAATCCTATGTGCGTATATGAAAGAATTATCTCCTACGGGAACAGCACTCACCCGGCCTTTCTCAACAAGTGGCGGCTCTGGTTCCAATCCCCCTTCACTGTGAAGGATTAATAGTGAATATTTGTGTTCTTAGTAACATTAGGTTTCTCTCCCCAACACCTTAGACCATTGTTTGCCTCTTTTACCGCAGCTATGCACAAGGTTCTTCTTATTTTTTTTTACTAGCAGATGTCCTCTATATTGTATACGCGTAGGATATACGATTATTCACCCATTTTGTTTTTGTGTTACTACTGTTCATTACTGTTTATGTACCATCACCCTTACCGGGATCTCCTGGCCTGTTGTATAACTTTGAAAAATGCTTAATAAAAACTATTTCACAAAAAATATATAACATTATGTATCCCCCTATGGTAAATCACAAATAAAAAAAAACACAGAATTACAATTTTTATAATTTCCCAGAAAAAAAGTTAAAAGCGATTAAAAAGTCAAATCAATACCAAAATGATACCGATACAAAAAACTAGATTATGGCGCAAAAAATGAGCCCTCATACAGCCCCATATGCGGGGGGGAAAAAAAAGCTACAGGGGTCAGAAAATGGCAATAAAAAAAATAAAAATCAAAAAGTTCAGAATATTTTTTTAATTAGTAAAACATGACGGAAACTATACAAATCTGGCATTGCTGTAATCAGCACGACCTAAAGTATACATGTTAACTCAACCACAAGGTAAATGGCGTAAAAAAGAAAATCATCACATTTGCTAAATTATCTTTTACTATTTCAATTTCACTTCACCAATATTTTTTTGTTTTTGGTTCGGAGAATATGTTATGGAACAATTAAAAGGTATCATTATAGTAGGAAGTTATGGCTATTATAGGGCGAGGAGGAAAAAACGAGAGTGTAAAAGCGAAAATTGGCCCGGACAAGTGGATCGTCATGAGGGACAAGTAGATTTTGCTCCGTTTTAGTCCCGTGGACAAGTACAGTCGTCCCTCAACATACGATGGTAATTTGTTCCAAACGAGCCATGGTTTGTCGAATCCATCGTATGTTGAGGGATCCGTGTATAGGAAGCTTTACTCACCTGTCCCCGTCGCTCGCGATGGTGTCTCCGCCGCTCCCGATGGTGACCCCGGCCTCCGCTGGGCTCTCCGTTGTCTTCTCCGGTCCTCTGCTGTCTTCTCCGGTCCTCCGCTGTCTTCTCCGGTCCTCCGCTGTCTTCTCCGGTCCTCCGCTGTCTTCTCCGGTCCTCCGCTGTCTTCTCCGGTCCTCCGCTGTCTTCTCCGGTCCTCCGCTGTCTTCTCCGGTCCTCCGCTGTCTTCTCCGGTCCTCCGCTGTCTTCTCCGGTCCTCCGCTGTCTTCTCCGGTCCTCCGCTGTCTTCTCCGGTCCTCCGCTGTCTTCTCCGGTCCTCTGCTGTCTTCTCTGGTCCTCTGCTGTCTTCCGCAAGGCCTTACTGGGCCTGCGTAGCGACGTCATTACGCCGCTGCGTACGTCATTCCTATTGGATGACGTGCGCAGCAGCGTATTCACGTCATCGGAGAGGGCCGAGAAGACACCGGAAGACCAGAGCTGGACCCGGAGGGCACCCCGGAGCATCGTGGAGGGGTAAGTAATACTTACCGCTCCACACGGGGAACATTAAGCTGCTATCCGGCAGCAGCTTAAGCATTTGGCGCTGCCGGATAGCACTTAATGCGATGGCCCGACATAAAAAAAGCATTGTATGTCGATGTCGACATGCAATGGCCTCTGAGAGGCCATCGTATGTCAATTTGATCATATGTCGGGGCCATCGTAGGTCGGGGGGGTCACTGTAGTTTTTTGCAAAGTTTCCACATCCCTGATGTCAACATATGAGGTATTTCCATACTCGAGAGAAATTGGGCTACAAATTTTGGGGGTCTTTTTCTCCTTATACGACTTTTAAAAATGAAAAAATACAAGAACATGTTAGTGTAAAAAATGCAGATTTAGATTTTGCTGCTATTCCTATGCAACACCTAAAGGGTTAACAAACTTTCTGAATGTCATATTGAATACTTTGAGGGGTGCAGATTCTATAATGGGGTAATGTATGGGGTATTTCTCACAGAAAGGCCCCTTAACCCCTCAAGGACCAGGCACATTTTGCCCTCAAGGACCAGGCCAATTTTATTTTAGCATTTTCCTTTTTTCCTCCTTCTAATAATCATAACTCTTTTATATTTTCATCCACAGACCCATATGAGGACTTGTTTTGCGTCACCAATTTTCCTTTGTAATGACATCACTCATTTTACCATAAAATGTACGGCGCAACCCAAAAAATATTATTTATGTGGGAAAATTGAAAAGAAAACCGCACTTTAGCAAATTTTGGAAGGTTTTGTTTTCACGCTGTTCACTTTACGGTAAGAATTACGTTTTCTTTTTTCTGTGGGTCAATACGATTAAAATGATCCCCATGTTATATACTTTTCTATAATTGTACCGCTTAAAAAAAATCTCAAACTATTTTAACAAAATTAGTATGTTTGAAATTGCCCTAATTTGACCACCTATAACTTTCTTATTTTTCCGTATACGGGGCGGTATATTTTTTGCGCCGTGATCTGTAGTTTTTATTGGAACTTTTGCTTCGTTTTTACTTTTTATTAATTTTTTGGGGGAATAAAATGTGACAAAAAAGCAGCAATTTTGGAATTTTTTGTTTTTTTTACGTTTACGCCGTTCACCTACAGGATAATTAACAATATATTTTGATAGTTCAATTAACTTTTTTTTTTAATACACTTTACTAGTCTCTATTGGGAACTATTTATAGCAATCATTTCATTGCTAACGATGTTCAGTGCTATACATAGGGCATAGCACTGATCAGTGTTATCGGTCATCTTCTGCTCTGGTCTGTAGAAGACCCCGGGAGAAGGACGGAGCCAGGTGAGGGGACCTTCGGCTGCCATGTTGGATGATCGGATTCCCACGGCAGCGCTGCGTGCGATCTGATCATCCATTTAAAGTACCGCACTGCCGCAGATGCCGTGATCTGTATTGATCACGGCATCTGAGGGGTTAATGGCGGACATACAAGCGATCGCGGATGTCTGCCATTACCGGTGGGTCCCTGGCTGCTGACAGCAGCCGGGACCTGCCGCGCATGACACGAGCACCGGTCCAGTGCTCGCGGTCATGGTGGAGCATAAATGTATATTATGGAGCGTTAAGTAGCACGGCACCATGATATACATTTATGTCCATTGTCATTAAGGGGTTAAATCCACTTCAAACAACTGGAAAATTTTGAAAATTGCTGCCATACTTTGAAGCCCTCTAATGTCTTCAAAAAGTAAAATCATGTCAACTTTATGATGGAAACATAAAAGTAGACATATTGTATTTGTGAATCAATATATAATTTATTGTGAATATCCATTTTCCTTACAAGCAGAGAGCTTCAAAGTTAGAAAAATGCAAAATTTTCTATATTTTCATGAAATTTCTTGATTTTTCCCCAAGAAAGGATGCAAGTAACAACAAAAATGTACCTCTATGTTAAAGTAGAATATGTCAGGAAAAAACAATCTCGGAATCAGAATAAAAAGTAAAAGCATCAGAGTTATTAACCCCTTAAGGAGTGAGCGATTTCACGTTTTTGCATTTTCGTTTTTTCCTCCTTGCCTTTAAAAAATCATAACCCTTTCAATTTTACACCTAAAAATCTGTATTATTGCTTATTTTTTGCGCCACCAATTCTACTTTGCAGTGATATTAGTCATTTTACTGAAAAATCCACAGCAAAATGGAAAAAAAATTCATTGTGCAACAAACATGAAGAAAAAATGCCATTTTGTACATTTTGGGGGCTTCCGTTTCTACGCAGTGCATATTTCGGTAAAAGTGACATCTTATCTTTATTCTGTAGGTCCATATGGTTAAAATGATCCCCTACTTATATAGGTTTGATTGTGCATTACTTCCGAAAAAAATCATGACTACATGCAGGAAAATGTATGCGTTTAAAATTGTCATTTTCTGACCCCTATAACTTTTTAATTTTTTGCGGCGTGATCTGTTTTTAGCGGTGTCATTTTTGTTCTCATCAGACTTTTTGATCACTTTTTTGTGGTATAAAAAGTGATCAAAAATGCGCTATTTTGGACCTTGGAATTTTTTTGCGCGTACGCCATTGAACATGCAGTTTAAAAAGTGGTATATTTTTATAATTCGGACATTTCCGCACGCGGTGATACCACATATGTTTATTTTTATTTACACTGTTTTATTTTGTTACTAGGAAATGCTGGGTGATTTAAACTATTAATTCAGAAGGGAATAACTGAAAGGGTTAACTTTTTGTTTACACTTTTTTTTTTGCAAGCTGATAGGTGCCATAGAGACCTATGAGCTTGCAATGGCTGATTTCATTCACAGACTGCTGCCTTGCCGTTGCATGGCAACAATCAGTGAAATCGGTGATTGATTGCTCCAGCCTGTAACTCAGGCTGGGAGTAATCAATCGGAGCCCGGACGCCGCCGGAGAAGGTAAGAGACCTTCTTCTCTCCGGGTAGCTGATCGGGGCCTCGCGATTTTATCGCGATGACCCCGATCAGCCCGACTGAGCAGCCGGGAAGCATTTAGTTTCACTTTCGAGCTGAGTGCCGCATCGGAAGGGTTAATAGCGCATGGCCGAACGATCGCGGCTGTGAATAGGTGCCGGGACCATCCCGCTATGATCTGGGGTCCCGCCGGGACCCCGCGTTATAGACAGGGACCGCACTTAGGACGTTTATAAATGTCAATTTGCGGGAAGGGGTTAATAAAGTGACAGTGGTCAGAAATGCAACAAAGGGCTGAGTCCCTAAGGGGTTACATTATATATATATTTATTTATAAAATTTAACCCTTTAAGGACTGAGCCCTTTTTTGCACATCTGACCACTGTCACCCAATAACTCTGATGCTTTTACCGATTATTCTGATTCTGAGAATGTTTTTTCGTGACATATTCTACTTTATGTTAGTGGTAAATTTTCTTCGTTACTTGCATCATTTCTTTGTGAAAAATCACGAAATTTCATGAAAACTTTGCATTTTTCTAACTTTGAAACTCTCTGCTTGTAAGGAAAATGGATTTTCCAAATAAATGATATATTGATTCACAAATACTCTGGCCGACATTTATCAATGAGTTTACACCTTTTTTTTCTCCGTACAAAAGGCGCTATTTTGGCGCACTGTATGTTATTTTGCGCCTTTTGGTGGTAGAATATTTTAGTCATTCCAGATGTTTTGGAGTAGCAGTACATGCTTTTCAATTCAGCGTATGCCGTGGACTGAAATTTATGAACTTTCTGTATAAAAAGTTTTTGTAAAAAGGCGCAAAAAAGGCGGCAAGCCACTGAAAAGTGTCTAAAACGACACCATCCCAGACCTGGCGTAGCTTTTTGGTGTATGTGAAGAGAGAAATACATGCATGCTGAGAGTTGTAGTTTTGCAACATCAGGAGGGCTACCATTTGGGCACCACTGTATAGTGGTGTCCAAACTGTGACCTCTAGATGTTGCAAAACTCCACTAGACCACTAGAAGGCAGCAGTAAATATCGCTTTCCTGCCACCTTCCTTGATGCTCCACGCCGTCGCCTCCCTACCTCCACCGCTGATCTCCAATGATGCCACCGATGATCGCCGGTCCCCACCGCATGAAAGTCCCCAGGTACCGGCCGCCATCTTCTCCCCCCGCTCTGCCCGACATCCAGGGGTGGGCAGAGCGGGGGATTTCCATGGTAACCCCCTGTCTTCAACTGCCACTGGTCAGTAGTCATTGCTGACTAATGGCAGGAGATAGGAGGGGGTGGCACCACTGCAACCGCGCTCCTATCCCTTAGGATGATCGGGGCTGTCACTGACAGCTCCGATCATCCCTATTTTCCGGGCGATCGGGTCATCAGAGACCTGATCAGCGGCAAATGGACAATCTGAATTGATCTGCCATTTGCCATGATCACTGACATGGGGGGGTGGTCTCAGGACCCCCCTGGGCAATATGCCGGGATGCCTGCTGAACGATATCAGCAGGCATCCCAGTCCGGTCCCCGCCCGGCGAGCGTCGGGGACTGGAATTCCCACGAGCGTATCTATACGCCCTCAGTCCTTAAGGACTTTAAAACGGGGGTGTATGGATACGCACTCAGTCCTTAAGAGGTTAATAGTCTGTGATGAAAATGGCTTCTTGCCTTTGTGAGTTCTTTGATGCCTAACAAGATCTGATTTCTTAGCAAAACATTTCCCACATTCTGGACATGAAAATGGCTTCTCCCCTGTGTGAGTTCTGTGATGTTCAACAAGATTTGATTTCTTAGTAAAACATTTTCCACATTCTGAACATGAAAAGGGCTTCTTCCTTGTGTGAGTTCTTTGATGTACTACAAGATGTGATTTCTTAGTAAAACATTTTCCACATTCTGTACATGAAAATGGCTTCCCTCCTGTGTGAGTTCTTTGATGCCTAACAAGATGTGGTTGCTGAGTAAAACATTTCCCACATTCTGAACATAAAAATGGCTTCTCCCCTGTGTGAGTTCTGTGATGTTCAACAAGATGTGATTTCTTATTAAAACATTTTCCACATTCTGAACATGAAAAGGGCTTCTTCCTTGTGTGAGTTCTTTGATGTACTATAAGATGTGATTTCTTAGTAAAACATTTTTCACATTCTGTACATGAAAATGGCTTCCATCCTGTGTGAGTTCTTTGATGCCTAAAAAGATGTGATTGCTGAGTAAAACATTTCCCACATTCTGAACATAAAAATGGCTTCTCTCCTGTGTGAGTTCTGTGATGTTCAACAAGATGTGATTTCTTATTAAAACATTTTCCACATTCTGAACATGAAAATGGCTTCTTTATTGTGTGAGTTCTGTGATGTATTACAAGATCTGATTTCTTAGTAAAACCTTTTCCACATTCTGTACATAAAAATGGCTTCTTGCCTTTGTGAGTTCTTTGATGCCTAACAAGATGTGATTTCGTAATAAAACATTTCCCACATTCTGGACATGAAAATGGCTTCTCCCCTGTGTGAGTTCTGTGATGTACTACAAGATCTGATTTCTTAGTAAAACATTTTCCACATTCTGAACATGAAAATGGCTTCTCTTCTGTGTGATATCTCTGATGTGTAACAATACCTGATTTCTGAGTAAAACATTTCCCACATTCTGAGCATGAATATGGTTTCTTTCCTGTATGAGCTCGGTGATGTCCAACACCCCTTCTGTGACCTTTATTTTGCTGAACATCCTGTGATGAGTGAGAAGACAGGACCTGTATATAAGGATGAGATGACAGATCTTGGCTGTGAAGGGCTGAGGGTGTATCTGGGATAATGGAATGTTCTTCATATGTATCTTGTGTGATATCATCATCTGCTTTATAATCTGAAGATATAAGATTCTCCTCTGATCTCCTGCTACAAGAATCTGCAGAGAATAACACAGATTTTATTATCAGTATTAACCTCTTAACGACCCAGGACCTTTAAACTATTGCATTTGTCATTCTTCCTCCTCTCCTTCGAGCCATAACTCTTATTTTCCCGTATACAGAGCCGCTTGAGAACTTGTTTTTTGGAGGGACAAATCTTACTTTGTAATAACACTTTTTTATTGTACCCTAAAATGTACGACAGAACCAAAATATTACTATTTGTGAGGAAAATGGAAAACAAACACTTTTGCTATTTTTGTGTGGTTTTGTCTTAGAAATGACATCTTCTCTTTATTATGTGGTAAATATGATAAGTTTTACTATTATACTTTTTACAAAATGAGTTATTCATAAAATTGCCGTATTCCGACCCCTATAACTCTTATTTTTCCGTATACGGGGATGGATGAGGAGGATTTTTTTGCGCTGTGATTTGTAGTTTTTATCAGGACCATTACCCATCATATATCTGACTTTTTGATAACTTTTTTCAGATACCGTATATACTCGAGTATAAGCCGAGTTTTTCAGGGATTTTTCGTGCTGAAAACGCCCCCCTCGGCTTATACTCGAGTGAACAAAAAAAACTTTCTGGCTTTAGCTGTGAGGGGATGGTGCGGCCCGTCCATCTCTGCCTGTCAATACCTTCTCAGTGGTCTTCAACCTGCGGACCTCCAGATGTTGCAAAACTACAACTCCCAGCATGCTGGGAGTTGTAGTTTTGTAACATCTGGAGGTCCGCAGGTCGAAGACCACTGAGGCCTTCATCATCATCCAGACCCCCCTTTAGTTTTCTACTCACCTCCCCTCGGTGGAAAAGAAGGGTGAGCTGGTCCGGGCCATCATCTGTGCTGCAGGGACCGTCTGGTGGGGAGGGTTAGTCGTTCCGGGCTGTCCATCTTCACCGGGAGGCCCTCGGGGGGGGGGATGACGGGGGGGGGGGGGGATGATGACGGGGGCGATGATGACGGGGGCGATGATGACGGGGGCGATGATGACACGGGTGATAATGACAAGGGGTGATAATGACGGGGGGTGATAATGACGGGGTGACGATGACAGGGTGATAATGATGGGGTGTTAATTACGGGGGGATGATGTATTGGATGATGACAGGGGGGGGGATGATGACATGGGGGGGGATGATGACAGGGGGGGGGGGATGATGTATTTCCCACCCTAAGCTTATTTATTGTCGAGTCAATAACTTTTCCTGGGTTTTTGGGGTGAAATTAGGGGCCTCGGCTTATATTCAGGACGGCTTATACATATGATGGACCCAAAAATCCGCATTTTTGGTGTTTGGTAATGTTTTACATTTATGATGTTCATCATGCGGAATCATAAACATTATGGGGGAGATTTATTAAAACCTGTGCAGAGGAAAAGTTCCCCAGTTGCCCATAGCAACCAATCAGATTGCTGCTTTCATTTTGCAGAGGTTAAAAATGAAAGAAGCCATCTGATTGGTTGCCATGGGCAACTGGGTAACTTTTCCTCTGGACAGGTTTTAAAAAAAATCGCCCCCTATATTTGAATACATAAAAATAAAGGATTCACTTAACCCCTTAAGGACCGGGGGTTTTTCCGTTTTTGCATTTTCGTTTTTTGCTCCTTGCCTTTAAAAAATCATAACTCTTTCAATTTTGCACCTAAAAATCCATATGATGGCTTATCTTTTGCGCCACCAATTCTACTTTGTAATGACGTCAGTCATTTTGCCCAAAAATCTACGGTGAAACGGGAAAAAAAATCATTGTGCGACAAAATTGAAAAAAAAATGCTGTTTTGTAACTTTTGGGGGCTTCCGTTTCTACGTAGTACATTTTTTGGTAAAAATGACACCTTCTCTTTATTCTGTAGGTCCATACGATTATAATGATCCCCTACTTATATAGGTGATTTTGTCGGACTTCTGGAAAAAATCATAACTACATGCAGGAAAATTAATACGTTTAAAATTCTCATCTTCTGACCCCTATAACTTTTTTATTTTTCCGTGTATGGGGCGGTATGAGGGCTCATTTTTTGCGCCGTGATCTGAAGTTTTTAACAGTACCATTTTTGCATTGATAGGACTTATTGATCGCTTTTTATTCATTTTTAAATGATCTAAAAAGTGACCAAAAATGCACTATTTTGGACTTTGGAATTTTTTTGCGAGCACGCCATTGACCGAGCGGTTAAATTAATGATATATTTTTATAATTCGGACATTTCCGCACACGGTGATACCATATATGTTTATTTTTATTTACACTGTGGTTTTTTTTTATTGGAAAAGGGGGGTGATTCAAACTTTTAATAGGGGAGGAGTTAAATGATCTTTATTCACTTTTTTTTTGCAGTGTTATAGGTCCCATAGGGACCTATAACACTGCACACACTGATCATTATTATCCCATAGGGACCTATAACACTGCACACACTGATCATTATTATCCCATAGGGACCTATAACACTGCACACACTGATCATTATTATCCCATAGGGACCTATAACACTGCACACACTGATCTCCTATGCTGATCACTGGTTTCTCATAAGAAACCAGTGATCAACGATTCTGCCGCATGACTGCTCAGGCCTGGATCTCAGGCACTGAGCAGTCATTCGGCGATCGGACAGCGAGGAGGCAGGAAGGGGCCCTCCCGCTGTCCTGTCAGCTGTTCGGGATGCCGCGATTAGCCGCGGCTATCCCGAACAGCCCGACTGAGCTAGCCGGGAACTTTCACTTTTAGCCGCGCGGCTCAGCTCTGAGCGCGCGGCTGAAGGGTTAATAGCGCGCTGCGCCGCGATCGCCGCTGCGCGCTATTAGAGGCGGGTCCCGGCTTCACTATGACGCCGGGCCCGCCGTGATATGACGTGGGGTTACTGTGTAACCCCGCGTTATATCAGAAGAGCAGGACCAAGGACGTACCGGTACGTCCTTGGTCCTTAAGGGGTTAAACAACACAATGTAACTCCAAGTCACTGACACTTCTGTGAAATCCCACTGTCCACTCAGGAAGAACACTGACAATCAATTTCACATGGAACAGACAACAGGTGGAAAATTTAGGCAATTAGCAAGACACCCTCAATGAAGGAGTGGTTCTGCAGGTGGTGACCACAGACCACTTCTCCTTTCCTATGCTTTCTGGCTGATGTTTTGGTCACTTATAACTGTTTTGGCCACTTATGTAAAAAGCGCATAAAGCTTCTTCACTCAGGTACCATAATCCCTATAATATAAATCCCTCCTCCCCCAAACAAAAAATAGAAAAGAGCATAGTCTCTCAACGTCCTTGAAAAGTGCACTAAGGCATCTTAGGAGAAATTGACATTGATCACCGCGCAGTCATCATCTGGTAAGAAATAGGTGTCATCGATGGGGAGACAGAGTTACCAAATGCCTCCCCCGGCCCCAAACCATGTAGACAAGCATAAAGTGCAGCTCCTCGCTATGGGAGCCTCACTCGGACCCTGCTGGTGCTCCTCTGACTCCCAGGGCATCCAAACCGAGAGCCATAGTGCTCAAAATAAATGGTCAGCCTGTATTCAGTATTATGTATCTGGAAATCTTAGCGCCCCTAGAGAACCTCTCAGAGATTCCACATTGTACCATGTGGTTGTATCTAAATGGTCGTACAATCTCAACGATCCCCCGAGATTCAAAGTGAGCAACAAGAAAGGATTTCCATTTTTAGAAAAAACATTTAGTGCCAGTTTCTGAATGTCTCTCGGCATCTAAGTGATCTATGTCTAGAAACTATTTCAATTGGGCAATCAGCATAGGCAAATCTGGAGTGGTAGTATCTAACCATTTAGACAATGCATGGCAACTAAATGGACAAACCGAGGAAACCTCTCCTCCCCTTCCCCTCCTCCCTCCGGTGGGCGCAATTGGTGAAATAGGAGCGATTGTGGTATAAAAGGGACCCGCACCTTCCAATGATCCCATATGTACGATTGTATGAGACGCCAGTATATCGCTTAGTGTGAGCACTCCCAGATGCCATGATACATGTTTGTAAGTGGGGTACTTCATTTAGGGCAATGAGTGATCCTATCTGGGAAGTTATGGGAGGGCAAGATGTTGAAGCCAGATGGGAGGGCAAGATGTTGAAACCATATA
Organism: Hyla sarda; assembly: GCF_029499605.1. Lineage (NCBI taxonomy): Eukaryota > Metazoa > Chordata > Amphibia > Anura > Hylidae > Hyla > Hyla sarda. Next base: position 37,170 of record NW_026607900.1, on the reverse strand, counting down.
GGGCAGCAAGAGCGACCTTGAAGTATAACTCAAAATTAATGATCACAAGGATCAATGACCCTAGTGAGGGGTGGACTAAACATATGTTTATTTATTAACCTCAACTCAGCCCAAAAGGACTGAGCAAAAAGTCCACTTTTTATCCCTCACTTTGATAAAACTTAACTTTTATTTTTAAATAGTTAAACAATAATGTGAATAAACAGAGCTATAGGTGATTTTAAAAAACCCAGCATTTTAAGCACCACATGTATTGATGTAACTTGTTGTCCCTAGGGACCAACTGGAATTATAGGATCTACTCAGCACATCTGCAGAATGTGCTGATTAAGGGTGCTATGCTGATATTTAAAATACTCTCACACTGTCCCTCCTAACATGTTTCGCCAGCAAAGTGACGTCTTCAGAGGTTAGGGAACAATGGTTCCCTAACCTCTGAAGACGTCACTTTGGTGGCGAAACATGTTAAAATGCTGTTTTTTTTAAAATCATCTATAGCTCTGTTTATTCACGACCTTGAAGTAGGTCTCCCTCCACCTCTCATAGATAACATTTTTTCGTACAGATGCCCACCCGCTCAACACTACATCAGTAATGCTTGTGTCCCCTGTCCATCTTTCCCACGTCCGAAATACATGTTTAGGATCAAGTTTTAGGAAGCGTTTACAGAAGGCTGCTTACAGGTCAGAGATCGACCTTCTCTGGGGTTCATTGCCTATAATGTCATCTAAAATGTTGTTTGGGGCTTCCTTCGAGAGATTCCGATATCTAGAAGAACAAAAGACGTTACCTGATTGGCATAAAGAGTGTGGGACAGGGGAGGTCAAACACACGGAGCATTTCTCCAGGGTTGAGCCATCTATGGTCATCACTACGAATCAGTTACCCCACCGTCCGAGCCCCTCTAGAAAGCCACAATTTCAACCACAGAGAAGATTTACCCTGCAGGAATTCTGGGTGGTCAAGCAAGGGCATCCTTTTGGATACCAGAAACGGAAGGCCAAAAACTTTTCGCACTTCCTTCCAGGTCACTATGGTATCTCGCAGTAGCACTGAGCCCCTGATCCCTACCGGAAGTATAGCTTATGAAGTGTGAAGCAGTGTCGGTAGAGACCATGGGGCGGCCAGTGCTGTTTCCACCGCTAGATTGGAGAAGTAGTCAGAGGAGTGAAGCCAATCAAGTGCTTGGCGAAACAAGCCAAATTATAGCCACTGATGTTTGGGAAATGAACACCCCCCTCAACCTTGCTAAGCATGAGCTTCTGTAAAGCTATGCGCGGGCACTTGCCCTGCCATAGGAAGGATTAAAAGGCTGCGTTGAGGTGTCAAATGTCATCATGCCGAAGTAGAAGTGGGAGAGTTTGCAAGGGGTACATCAAGCGGGGGAAACTAATCATTTTAACGAGATGGCATCTACCCAGGAAAGATAAGGGCAAGGGCTCCCAGCGCTTCATCTCCACAAAAATACGCTGAAAGAGGGGTGTGTAGTTGAGTGAATAGAGCATGTCAGGAGTCTTCCCAATGCGAATGCTTAGATACGTTATCGAAGAAGAGGCCACTTTAGCACCCAAGGCATTCGCATCAAGAAGCCACCTGGGAGGAGTCGCACCCAAAGGCAGTAGCATACTCTTGGCGGCATTGACCCTGTAGCCCGTGAAGCTTCCGGTATAAGATAGAAAGTTCAGAATTTTAGGGACAGCCTCAATGGGGTGGTTGGGTAAAGTAATACATCATCAGCACACATGGACAATTTGATCTCCTGGGTGCCCACGGCTATACCCCTGTAGATATCAGAGGAGATCAAATAGCGGGCCAGAGGTTCAATCGCCAGATCAAACAATAAAGGCGATAAGGGACAACCCTGACATGTTCCTTTCGCTAACTGGAGGGGAGTGGATAAGATGCCTGGGGTATGTACCCTAGCCCTGAGACCATCACATAGGCCGTCTATAAAGGAGCTAAATCGACCTACAATCCCAAATGTTGTCAGGACCAGCCGCAGCCAGTCAAACCGAACATTGTCAAAAGCTTTTTCAGCATCCAAAGCAAACAATGCGGGTTGGGTTGCTGTCTGGGACTGGCCCCAAACACTATCCAGTACTGCCAGTACCCTCCTAATGTTCATGACCGCTGAACGGGTTTTCACGAACCCCACTTGATGGTCAACAATAAGGGAAGGTAAAAATCTAGGCAGGCGATCTGCCAGGATCTTAGATAATAACTTCCCATCCTGGTTGATCAGAGCGATAAGAACCAGGTTCTAAAGGGTCCTTGTCAGGATTGGGGAGTACCTTAATATATGCTAGTTTTGCAGCCGGAGAGTGTACGCCTGTGCCATTTTGTTAAAATATGCCATAAGGGGGAAACAACCTGATCAATCAGGGGTTTGCAAAACTTGCCAGGATAGCCGTCTGGCCCTGGCGCTTTCCCATTTGCCAAAGCGCGTATACTAGTGACTACTTCTTCCATTGGAACATCGCGTTGAGCTCCTGCTGCTGCTCATCAGATAAAGATGGTAGGGGGAGCCCCTCCAGAAACCGCGCCCCTTCCTCAGAGCGGGGGGAGAAGAATAGAGAGCAGCATAGTAGGAGTCCAAGACGCCATTAACTGAGTGCGGCTCATGCATTACTTGCTCCAATGAGTCACACAACGTCAGTACATGCGCAGGCACGCGTGACTCCTTCACTATACGCGCTCGCAAACGTCCCGCCTTATTGCCCTGCCAATACATAACTACTTCAAAGTGAGACCTATGGATTCTCTCTTTCCTATCCAACCAGAGTTCATACAAGGATTTTGCTGCCTGCCACTTGAGTTTATGATCTATGGTGGGGGACTCTAAAAAGCAGGAGTAAGCTTCCGCTAAGGCTGCGCTTGCCATTGCATGACCCTCCAGAGTATTCCTTTTGACAGAATTACTATAACACATAATTTTATCCCCAAGTACCACCTTAGCAGTTTCCCAGTACAGAGAGGGATTGTCAATGTGGGATGCATTGTCCGTTTGAAAATCCAGCTACCACCCCCTGAGAAGAGAAAAGATTAATCTTTCGTTAAATAAGACAAAAACCGCCACAAGATGTCAGAACCCTTTGTGCATGATGGCAGGAGCTCCAAGACCACCAATGCATGATCCGAAATGACCAGGTTCCGTATGTCCACCTCTCCCAAGCGAGAGCACACAAGGGGACTGACTAGGAAATGGTGAATGCATGAACCCTGTACGTGAGAAGTGCGTGTACTCACGACCGTCCGGGTGTAAATGCCGCTAAGAGTCTATCAACCCCGTCTGTGTCAGGAAAGGTGGGAGGACCCTGTCACTCTGATGTGGGATGGTAGATATGTGAGCTGAGCGTCTATTCACTGTATTTAAGTCCCCTCCCAGGATGGTGTGTGGTCCATTAGACCTATTGACTGTATCTGCTAAAGATGCAAAGAAGGAAGAGTTATCACCACTAGGAGAATAAACATTATAAACATGATATGTGGTACCATTATGGACTAGATGAAAATGAGAAAAACACCCCTCGTCATCCCTTTCGTGTGAGAGGATGTGGTACAAGAAAGACTTGTGAAGCAACGTTACAACTCCCGATTTGCCGTCCGCCGCTGCGCTGCCAAACACCTTGCCCACCCACAACTTCTGCATTCTCTGGAAATCCTGCTCCGTTAGATGTGTTTCCTGGAGAGGGACTATGTCCGGACGCAGGCGTTTCAAAAAGCGCAGAATTTTCATGCATTTTTGTAGGGAGCATAAACCCTTAACATTCCACGTCACCAACTTACACATGGTGCGCTAACGTCCCCCGGGGGGCAAGAGAATGCAGCAGGGAACATATACTGAGGAGACAATAGCTATGAGGGCGAGGAGAGCATGATGGACAAGAGGACCAAAGATAGGTGAAGGCGAGGAGGAAACATTGGATGGAACCAGAAATACAAGGAAGGTAAAACAGAAAAGGATCTGACATCATGAGAAGAACATGGGGGAGGGGGAGGCACAGAAACAAACAAAGACAACCCGAAAAAGGGCAAGAACAGAAAAATAAAAATCGACAGACAGACCAATCCACAGAATAGAATAGGGGCGGCCATAAATTGGGTAAAGGACTCCACTTTTTTCGGACATGTGGGTGGCTAGAACTCCCACCCCAGACCCCCGACATAAACCAATCAACTGGGCTTAAACGAAAGGGGAAGAATATACACGTAAAGAGGGGCCTCCAGGGGAATCCTACAGCAACTATAACTAGATGGGTACCTATAGGAAGGGGATCCCTCAGTGAAACACGGGGAAACTCATGACCGGAGGAGATTACCCAACCACTACCCTTAAACAGCAAGAATAGTACAAAACCGGGCAATCCCTAGAAGGAACCGTAGAGGTGCGGTGTAACAGAACCATTGGCACAGAAGAACAACAAATGGCATTACATACGTTACAGTGAATAATAAATGACAATAAACCCCTAAACCACAGTGTAAAATGATCCCCTGGGACAGTTAAAGAGGTGCCTCATGGGCCAACAGGAATTAAAACGATTCAAGAGTGGCACATCCCCCACATTAAGTCTATGGGAGCGGGCGTGATGGCCTCGTACACATAGGGATATTTCTTCTCCATATTCCAGCTGTAGTATCATATTAGTTTGCATTTTGGCTAAATAGAAGAATATACAGAAGAGACAGGACAGAGAGATTAAAGAATTCTACACAATTATTACAGCAGAAGAATCTGTGACTCTGCTCTATATTAAGTTGTTACTACTCACCTGGGCGGTTACCTGTAGGAACGTCCTCCTTATACTGCTCATCACCACTCACATCTGTCTCTTCTTCTTCCTCCCTATCTGTAGCATTAATCTTGTTCAGATCTTTCCCTGTAGGAATGTCCTCCTTATACTGCTCATCACCGCTCACATCTGTCTCTTCTTCCTTCATATCTGTCGCATTAATATTGTTCAGATCTTTTCCTGTCAGAATGTCCTCCTTATACTGCTCATCACAGCTTACATCTGTCTCTTCTTCCTTCATATCTGTAGCCTTAATATTGTTCAAATCTTTTCCTGTTGAAATGTCCTCCTTATACTGCTCATTACCGCTCACATCTGTCTCTTCTTCTTCCTTCATATCTGTAGCATTAATATTGTTCAGATCTTTTCCTGTCAGAATGTCCTCCTTATACTGCTCATCACAGCTCACATCTGTCTCTTCTTCCTTCATATCTGTAGCCTTAATATTGTTCAGATCTTTCCCTGTTGGAATGTCCTCCCTATACTGCTCATCCCCGCTCACATCTGTCTCTGGAGCATTAATATTGTTCAGATCTTCACCCTGATTCATAAGATGTGGAAGAAATATAGTAAACGTCATTAGACAGTAGGAGAAGTCACGTGGGATGTTATAGATGAGCAGGAGATGAGGAGTCATGGAGGGTGAGGGGACTGACCACAAGAGCTTCACAGCCCTTCTACAGATCATAGGGAATATCTCCATCTACCTGATCATCCTGTGGAAGAAGAGGACGGGGACACCTCTCTGGTGCTGTTCTCTTACTGGATCTGACTGTAGGGAACACATACAGAGACTGAATTCATTCTTTACATACAAATAATGAGAGGACGTGTGTATATAGTCATGTCTATTACCTGGTGATGTGAGGGGCTGCTGATCCTCCATCATGACCTGATCCTTGTACTGATCCTTGTGTCCTTCTACATACTCCCACTCCTCCATGGAGAAATAGACCGCCACGTCCTGACACCTTATAGGAACCTGACACATAATGATACAGTCATCACCCCGACCCCTCCAGTGGTGTTACTGTATAATGTCCCAGCATTCCCAGCAGTGTCACCTCTCCAGTCATCACCAGACCCCTCCATTCCTGTATAATGTCCCAGCATTCCCAGCAGTGTCCCCTCTCCAGTCATCACCAGACCCCTCCATTACTGTATAATGTCCCAGCATTCCCAGCAGTGTCACCTCTCTAGTCATCACCAGACCCCTCCATTACTGTATAATGTCCCAGCAGTGTCACCTCTCCAGTCATCACCAGACCCCTCCATTACTGTATAATGTCCCAGCAGTGTCACCTCTCCAGTCATCACCAGACCCCTCCATTACTGTATAATGTCCCAGCAGTGTCACCTCTCCAGTCATCACCAGACTCCTCCATTACTGTATAATGTCCCAGCAGTGTCACCTCTCCAGTCATCACCAGACCCCTCCATTACTGTATAATGTCCCAGCATTCCCAGCAGTGTCACCTCTCCAGTCATCACCAGACCCCTCCATTACTGTATAATGTCCCAGCAGTGTCACCTCTCCAGTCATCACCAGACCCCTCCATTACTGTATAATGTCCCAGCATTCCCAGCAGGGTCACCTCTCCAGTCATCACCAGAACCCTCCATTACTGTATAATGTCCCAGCAGTGTCACCTCTCCAGACATCACCAGACCCCTCCATTACTGTATAAAGTCCCAGCAGTGTCACCTCTCCAGTCATCACCAGACCCCTCCATTACTGTATAATGTCCCAGCAGTGTCACCTCTCCAGTCATCACCAGACCCCTCCATTACTGTATAATGTCCCAGCAGTGTCACCTCTCCAGTCATCACCAGACCCCTCCATTACTGTATAATGTCCCAGCAGTGTCACCTCTCCAATCATCACCAGACCCCTCCATTACTGTATAATGTCCCAGCATTCCCAGCAGTGTCACCTCTCCAGTCATCACCAGACCCCTCCATTACTGTATAATGTCCCAGCATTCCCAGCAGTGTCACCTCTCCAGTCATCACCAGACCCCTCCATTACTGTATAATGTCCCAGCAGGGTCACCTCTCCAGTCATCACCAGACCCCTCCATTACTGTATAATGTCCCAGCAGTGTCCTCTCCAGTCATCACCAGACCTCTCCATTACTATATAATGTCCCAGCAGTGTCACCTCTCCAGTCATCACCAGACCCCTCCATTACTGTATAATGTCCCAGCAGTGTCACCTCTCCAGTCATCACCAGACCCCTCCATTACTGTATAATGTCCCAGCATTCCCAGCAGGGTCACCTCTCCAGTCATCCCCAGACCCCTCCATTACTGTATAATGTCCCAGCAGTGTCACCACTCCAGTCATCCCCAGACCCCTCCATTACTGTATAATGTCCCAGCAGTGTCACCTCTCCAGTCATCACCAGACCCCTCCATTACTATATAATGTCCCAGCAGGGTCACCTCTCCAGTCATCACCAGACCCCTCCATTACTGTATAATGTCCCAGCAGTGTCACCTCTCCAGTCATCACCAGACCCCTCCATTACTGTATAATGTCCCAGCAGTGTCACCTCTCCAGTCATCACCAGACCCCTCCATTACTGTATAATGTCCCAGCAGTGTCACCTCTCCAGTCATCACCAGACCCCTCCATTACTGTATAATGTCCCAGCAGTGTCACCTCTCCAGTCATCACCAGACCCCTCCATTACTGTATAATGTCCCAGCAGGGTCACCTCTCCAGTCAGCAGCTCCATCATCTTGTTGATGAGTTCTAGGATCTTCTGTTCATCCATTTCCTCATGTATCAGGGAGTGAGGTGGGGGCCCCGGGATTGGGCTCAGGGTTCTTCCCCATCCTTCACACACAGGGGCCCGACAGCGCCCACTAGAGGACTTCTTCACTACTGTGTAATCCTGTGTATGGAGAGACACATTAATATCACTACATAAATTCCCAGAATCCCTCACCTCTCCAGTCATATCCATCTGTTATTACATAGATAAGAATGAGGTCATGTGACATCACTCCCAGAATCCCTCACCTCTCCAGTCATATCCATCTGTTATTACATAGATAAGAATGAGGTCATGTGACATCACTCCCAGAATCCCTCACCTCTCCAGTCATATCCATCTGTTATTACATAGATAAGAATGAGGTCATGTGACATCACTCCCAGAATCCCTCACCTCTCCAGTCATATCCATCTGTAATTACATAGATAAGAATGAGGTCATGTGACATCACTCCCAGAATCCCTCACCTCTCCAGTCATATCCATCTGTTATTCCATAGATAAGAATGAGGTCATGTGACATCCCTCCCAGAATCCCTCACCTCTCCAGTCATATCCATCTGTTATTACATAGATAAGAATGAGGTCATGTGACATCACTCCCAGAATCCCTCACCTCTCCAGTCATATCCATCTGTTATTACATAGATAAGAATGAGGTCATGTGACATCACTCCCAGAATCCCTCACCTCTCCAGTCATATCCATCTGTTATTACATAGATAAGAATGAGGTCATGTGACATCACTCCCAGAATCCCTCACCTCTCCAGTCATATCCCTCTGTTATTACATAGATAAGAATGAGGTCATGTGACATCACTCCCAGAATCCCTCACCTCTCCAGTCATATCCATCTGTTATTACATAGATAAGAATGAGGTCATGTGACATCACTCCCAGCATCCCTCACCTCTCCAGTCATATCAATCTGTTATTACATAGATAAGAATGAGGTCATGTGACATCACTCCCAGAATCTCTAACCTCTCCAGTCATATCTGTTATTACATAGATAAGAATGAGGTCATGTGATATCACTCCCAGAATCCCTCACCTCTCCAGTAAGCCGGAAGAGTATCTGTAGGGTGAGGTTTATGATCCTGTCGGCCATCTTGTTCCTGTCTCTCTCCATGGTTGATGGGTCATCCAGGAGAATTCTCTTATATAGAAGATATCAGCAGAGGATCCTGGATTGGAGAAACCTAAAGGGAAGAAGAGGAGACGATGATAAACCGCACCAGATTCTATGGAGAAATAAAATCCATTTCCTGGAGATAATCTGGGGAAACATCTGAGGAGACATTATAGGAGTTATCAGATTTCTCTATAAAACAAAATCCATTGTCCGAGGGCTGTAAAATAAGAGACTAGAGCGCACTCCCCTCTCCCGTCCAGTGGTGGCGCTCTGGTCCTCCAGGTCTTCTGAGGTCGCTCTCCCTGCTCTGCTGAAGATGTTGTGAATCCATTTCTCCTAATCTCTGAGGCTGCGGTGTATTCAGAACGTCTTCATCAGAGCAGGGAGAAGAATAGAGGGATCAATATGACATTGTCCAATGAAGAATACTGAAATGTGTCCACTAGGGGGCACAATATACATCACAATTACATCAGGATTTTATGTGAATTGTGATATGTCCCCCGGAAGAACCTGCTATTACCTGCAGCAGAGGCCGAGCATCATATACCGTTACACACGCAGGGTCTGGGCCACCACCGGAGTCAGTGTTTACCAAGCAGGGTGCCTCCAGCTGTTACAGCATTTGGCTGTCAGGGCATGCTGGGAGTTGTAGTTTTACAACAGCTGGAGGCACGCTGGTTTGGAAACACTGTCTATAGTAATAATAGGGGCGCGGGAGAAACTTAAAAAACCTGATGCTTACATAGTCCTGTATGGAAGAAGTGGCTGATACCCGGAGAAAAGAGACTGACCAGGTGACAGGATGGGCAGGTAAGTGACCTGATACCTTCACCATCCAGACATCCCCTGGGGGGCAGTATAGGCAGGAAATCAGGAAACAACTGCTGGTCGGCACAGCGCTCCCTAGAAAAACAACCGTACAGCGCCATGTCTAAGCCACGCCCACCTACATTATTTTATTACATAAATGGGATATAAACTTATTAGGGGAGGGGCTTCTATTACAAACCCTGAATAACGCTCTGCCATAGTGATCAGTGTTATCGGTGCTCGTCTTATACAGGCTGTGGAGGTGTCTGTATACTTAGAGCACCGATCTGATCACAGAGCACGGTAAGGGGCCCTCCGGCCGTCATCTCAGCTGATCTAGACTCCGCCCCCCAACAACTGCATTTTACTAATATTAGATCCTGCAATCGATGTTGATCATGGAATCTAACGGGTTAATGATGATGAGCGTCATTAGTGATGAGTCCTGGCTGCTTATAGCTCCTGAGCTCACCTCAAAGTCCCATATGGGGCACAGAATGTAAATATACATCGTGTCCTTAAGGGTTAATAATAAACATCCCCAATAATCCTGATCTGATGGTGACCGCACACACATACCTGTATCTGTAAAGGAGCCGTGTGCTTACAGGACCTGCGATGATGTCACCGTCATGTGATCAGTCACATGGAGGAGGAGGAGTCACATGATCGGGGCTGCTGCTCTGAGAGATCTCCACACACAACACAACAGCAGTGACTGCCCCACCAGGACCTGCTCTGTATCTGCTACATGCTGGAGGTGTAGGACCTGTGATGATGTCACAATCATGTGACCAGTACATTTGGGGGCGAAGTTTAGCAGTATAGATGTGACTGTGGCTGAAGGACCTGTGGGGTGGATCATGTGACAGGAGTGGGCGGAGCTCAGCAGTGCAGGATAGAAGAGATTGTGAGTGAAGGACCTGTGATAATGGTCATGTGACAGCAGTCCTGCATACACTGAGCAGATGAGCCTAGAGCTGCAGCCCCTGATCATGTGACTCCTCCTCCTCCATGTGACTGATCACATGACGGTGACATCATGCAGGTCCTATAAGTGGCTCCTGTACAGCTCTGCAGGTGGAGGTATGTGTGTGGTCACATGTGGAGACTGTCAGATGGGTTTTTGAACTATTAACCCCTTCAGGACTCGGTAGTTTTGAGTTTTAACCCCTTAAGGACACAGTGATTTCTCTTTTTAAATTTTTTTCCTTCTAATAGCCATAATGATTGCAAATTCCTCTTTACAAACCCATATGAGGCTTCTTGTTCTTGTTGTTTTTTTCACCACCGATTTGTACTTTGTAATTACATCACTCATTTTACCTCAAAATCTACAAGGGCCAAAAAAATATGAATTGTTGGGTGAAAGTAATTTTTTTAATTTGGGGTCTTCTGTTTGGACGCAGTGCACATTACGGTAATAATTCCCTTTATTCTTTAGGTCCAAACGATTACAATGATCAATGATTTATATAGGTTTTATTTTAACACTTTTAAAATATAAAAAAATTCGAACTTTTTGTACAATAATGAGTCTGTATCAGATTGTCCTACCTTGTCCCCTATAACTCTCTTATTATTCCGTATACAGGGATGTATGAAAGTCAATTTTTGCGCCGTGATCTGTAATTTTTATCGGAACCACTTTAATTTTGATGAGACTCTTTGATCGCTTTTTAAGAATTTTTTTCTGGTCCATGAAGTTGTATTTTTTTACGTTTACGCCATTGACCGTGCGGTTACACATATGTTTAGGTTTATTTTTGTTTACATTATTTTATTTTAAAACAAATTGGTAAATGGGGAAGATTAATAGTTTATTAGGGGAGGGGCTTATTCACATTAAGTTAATGTTCTTTTTCCCTTATTCCCAGTTTTTTAGTCCCTGTAGTAGACTATTACATGGAATCTATAGATTACATACACTGATCAATGCTGTGATGCTGAGGCTGCCTGCAGGATTGGAGCGTCGTTCAGACAGCGTGGAGCGAGGTTAGGGACCTCCACACGTTCTCTCAGCTGACCGGGACCCCGCTATTTCACTGTGGGTGTCCTTATCAGCTCCACTGAGCTACCGGAAATAGATTTTTGGCATTGGTGATGTCCGGCATTAGCAATGAGTCCCAGATGCTGATAGCAGGTAGGACCTAGGGACTATGAATCGTGCTGAATTCCTGACTGTGCGTCATAGACTGGCAGCAGCCTACCTCCCCTCCAAATCTTATCACTTTAATGACAGGAGTCCCTGCTCTGAAAGGGGTTTCCTGCACAAGAGCAGAAGATATGCCAGATTTGATGCGTCTCCTGCTCCGGAGCTGGACCCATGGCTATACATTATATACCTCCTGCCCAGTCAGCCATGAAGGAGTTAAATGGTGGTGATGCATTGCCACTTAACTTTTTTGGGGCCACATACTATACAGATAGCTGCTTATTGTCCCTTTACTCACTGGGATAAGAACAACCAGTCTATCTAGGGTTAAGTGGCACACAGCACTGCCAATTCTATCCTTAGGGGCCAGACAGTAAGCAGCCATCTATATAGTCCCGGGGGAGGGGAGCAGTGATACTATGAAATATCACTTAAATGGGCACTGTCATGAAAAAAATGTTTTATATGTTGTAGTACTTAAGTACTACAACATATCTCTAATATACTTTAATTTAAAAAAGTGATTTTAAACCAGTTTAAAATCACTTTTAAATTCGGCCACTAGGGGTCGCCCTCCTAGTGGCCGAATGCATTCGGCAGTGACATCACTACAGAATTTCGACTCATTTAATCCTGGCAATGAGTCGAAATTCAGTGCGGTGCTCGCTCCCGCCTGTCAATCAAACAGAGAGCGAGCACGCTGATAGCTGGGGCTGCGCGCATTGGCCAGCTCCACTGGCTTCGCGCGCAACCCCACACGCCCCCGTTACCCTGTCCGGAGGTAGCGCGCGCACTCATTGCTGCGCTGATCCTCCGGATGGGTAAGTCTGATCTGAGGTCTTATATTACTTTACAAACTTTACAAATTACGGCCGGAAATAGTTTTGTTTGGGATCTGGCATCAATTAAAATATTTACAAAGATTCTTCTTGTAGTTTGCCAACTACAACTCCCAGCATGCCATGATTGCCATTAGCTGTCAGGCCATGCTGAGAATTGTAGTTGTGAAACAGCTGGAGGCCCCCTATTAGATAACACTCATGCCAGATGTATATATAGTATATCATTACATACATACATATATATATATTTGGATATATTTGTATGTAATGATATACTATATATACATCTGGCATGAGTGTTATCTAATAGGGGGCCTCCAGCTGTTTCACAACTACAATTCTCAGCATGGCCTGACAGCTAATGGCAATCATGGCATGCTGGGAGTTGTAGTTGGGAAATATTAGGAAATGTATCATGGCAGGAATATATAGTAGAATACACATATATATATATATATGTATATATGCATGTGTGTTTGTATATATGTGTGTTTGTATGTCTATGTATTTTCCTATATATTATTGCCATTATATATTTCCTAATAGGACGCCTAATGATGTTTCCCAACTACAACTCCCAGCATTCAGGGATAGCCAATAGTTTAGCCAATGCAGATTTTTTTTTATTGTGAAACAGCTGGAGACACACTTTAAGTAAAACACTCTGGGCATAGATATAAAACATAGTATATATCCATGACATGAGTGTTTTCAAAACCGTGTGCCTCCAGCTGTTTGACATTACAACTTCATGCATGACATCACAGCTTTTGTCTATCACCGAATGCTGGGAGTTGTAGTTGTGAAACAGCCTTAGGCGCAGTATTAGGAAATATATAATGGCAGGTATACCTAGAAGAATATATATATATACGCACACAATAATATACTATATATAATAGACATTATTGTTTTCTGTACAGGATGCCTACATCTGTTTGTTCATGTATGCTTTTTTAAAATCAAAAATAAATAGTGTAAAAACAACCTGACCTACAAGGCTACACCCTTTAATGTCTGGATGTCTAGTGAAGACTCTGCTGACCTAATGATAATTTATGGCAAGAAACATTACAGACTACTTTCTTATCTCGACTTGTCAAAGAATGATGAATTAGGGTCTAGTTAAAAATTCCAACTTGCTTACGTAGTATTTTTTTCAAAAGGAATTTACTTTAGTCCGCTATTTATTAACTGTGACAGTCGCAACTGCGCAATAAAAAGTCGGAACTACCTTAAAAAATTGACTAAATTTACTCCACCATTTTACTAACCCATTTTTCATGGTTTTTATTTTCTTCTCATTTCAGATCTGTGTATCCTGTGGACTTGTTCGGATTCGGTGGACTACTTCGATGAACAGCATTTATCTTTGTTAGATTTTAATAAAATGGTTAACGAGGGCTTGTGGGGGGGAGTGTTTTTTTGTAATAAATTTTTTAAACCTGTTGTGTTTTTTTCTTACTTTACTTTACAGCTTTGCAGTGGAAGCTGTCTTATAGACGGAGTCCATTACTAACCCAGGCTTAGCGTTAGCCACAAAAACAGCTAGCTCTAACCCCCAATTATTACCCTGGTACCCAACGCCACAGGGGTGCTGGGAAGAGCCGGTACCAACAGGCCCGGAGCATCAAAAATGGCGCTCCTGGGCCTAGGCAGTAACAGGGTCCCCCCTATTTTTATTCTTAGCCAAATACCAACCAAACAGTAACAGCCTGACGTTACCAGGGTGGGCGAGGACCATTGTTACTGGCCCTCCCCAGCCTAAATAACGCCAGCATGTTATCGCCTAGTCCCAGGAGCGCAAATTTTGACGCTACGGGCCTGTTGGTACCGGCTCTTCCCGGCACCCCTGTGGCGTTGGGTGCCGGGGTAATAATTGGGGGTTAGCGCTAGCTGTTTTTGTGCCTAACGCTAAGCCCCGGCTTAGTAATGGACTCCGTCTATAAGACAGCTTCCCCTACAAAGCCTGTAAAGTAACATTTTAAAAAACAACAGGTTTAAAAAAAAAAAAATTATTACAAAAAAACACTCCCCCCGCAAGCCCTCGTTAACCATTTTATTAACATCAAGCAAAGAAAAACGCCGGTCTTCAAAAGTAGTCCACCGAAGGAGTCCACAGGATACACGCATCTGAAATAAGAAGTAAAAAAAAAAAATTTAAATAAGTACATTTATGGAGAAAAAACAGTGTTAAAAATAATGTATTAAACACACACACACATGAATATATATATATATATATATATATATCCAAAAATGAGAAATCCAGCAGCACACCAATATAGTGAAAAACTGTTTGTGAAGTTTATTCACCCATAGTAAGACTATATTGGTGTGCTGCTGGATTTCAAATTTTTGGATATCCGTACCAAAAAGCCTGTACCGGCTTGCATCTGGCATCTCTGAGTTGTGCGGCTTCTTCCCTTTTGTTTTGTGTGTGTGTGTATATATATATATATATATATATATATATATATATATATATATAGCACTTTTTTTTTAAAAAAGATTCAAAGTGGTGTTCTGTAGTCATTAATTGGTTTTTGCTTATCACCCCCTGTGATAGTATGATAAATGTCATACATAAGCAAAAGCAAGAAAAAAATGACTACAGAACTCGCTTATCAAAGCAACGATGATAAATGTCCCCGAGTGAGTTTATAAATGCGGTCCACCCACAGTTCTGTAAGCCAAGCCAGTGCTGGTTTAGATTTGCGCATATGTTGCCAAAGTAGCGCCAAAAGGTGCGACTAACTGACATGATAAAGTCTCACATGATAAATTCATGACCACTGCATTATATCAATTGTAACCATGACTTGGTATACTCCATGTGAAAACCCTTATAAAGAAAACGTTGCGATGACTAGTCTAATAACAGCAACTAAGACAAACTCTGAGACAAATGTATGCTACAAAACCAGGGAAATTAAAACTCCTAACTTAACCCATATTTACAATGTCTAGTAACTTATCATATCAGTGTTGTAAATTGTGTATTATTATTATTTTATTATATTATATTTCATAGTATCTTTGAAAAAGAATTTTCCTGTGTTGGATTTAGAGAAAGATCAACACCTGATTTATTCAGGTAAGTTTTCAAAAACCTATAATTAATTTTTTTAATAAATACCGAGAGAAACAGAGAGACAGATAAAAACATGTACATATGTATTTATATTTGTTATTCTATTTTTTTCAGGTTAATATTGACTTGGATTTTGCTGTTTGGGTCTTGACGACCACAGATCTATACAGGTTGGTTTGCATACAAATACTAAATATATATATAAACTATATTTGAGTTGCCCTATTAGTTCAGTGATGCAAAATTCACAATCATGTAGCAGTATCTTGTAATACCTTTTTATTGGACTATCATAATTTAGGAAAAACAAGTCTAAACCATTTCAGAACACACAATAAGGCTGGGTTCACATATGTCCGGAAATCTCGACACAACTTATACCACAACTGATGACAACTTGTCATCATCTGTGTGGCATCCGGTATACATTGATTCTGGGCAATGAACAGGGGAATGCAGCAAGCTGTGTTCCCATGTCCAGTGTCCTTAGGCGTGTACAACTATCTGGCGTCAATATTGAGACGCCGGATGATTGTGAACAGTCCCATATAAAATAATGGGATCAGTTCTAGCATCACTTTCCCTCCTGACACCTGATATATGTGATTGAACCCTTAGACAGTTCACAATCATCTGGCATCTCAATTTTTAAGCAGGATATTTGGACACACCAGAGGGCACTGGACATGGGAACGCAGCTTTCTGCATTCTCCTGTTCATTGGCCATAATCAATGGATGCCGGATGCCACACAAATGATGACAAGTTGTCACCTGTTCTGGCATCAATTGTGTTGAGATTTAGGCTGAGTTACCCTATTCTGGACATATGTGAACCCAGCTTTAGTTGGTGATACAGCAGGAGTGACAGAAAACAATACGGACAATTTTTTTTCTCTTGTGTGATCAAAAATAGTTCATGTCATGATTAATTATTTCCCCCTCTTGGTATAAATTTATCTGTGATAAGTCACGAGTCCGTTCTGAGATTATTAAGTCCGGATCATTATGCTGGGTTAATATCTGACGTATTGGATAAGTTATTGGAACTGTTTCTCTCCAGTGCACGCTAGAGGGAAACAGTGATGTCCAACAATGATATGTGAACCCAGCCTTACCTAAAAATAATAAATGTACACAGTGACCTCACCAGCAGAATAGTGAGTACAGCTCTGGGGTATAATACAGGATATAACTCAGGATCAGTACAGGATAAGTAATGTAATGTATGTACACAGTGATCTCACCAGCAGAATAGTGAGTACAGCTCTGGAGTATAATACAGGATATAACTCAGGATCAGTACAGGGTAAGTAATGTAATGTATGTACATAGTGACCTCACCAGCAGAATAGTGAGTACAGCTCTGGAGTATAATACAGGATATAACTCAGGATCAGTACAGGATAAGTAATGTAATGTATGTACACAGTGACCTCACCAGCAGAATAGTGAGTACAGCTCTGAAGTATAATACAGGATATAACTCAGGATCAGTACAGGATAAGTAATGTAATGTATGTACACAGTGACCTCACCAGCAGAATAGTGAGTACAGCTCTGAAGTATAATACAGGATATAACTCAGGATCAGTACAGGATATCTAATGTAATGTATGTACACAGTGACCTCACCAGCAGAATAGTGAGTACAGCTCTGGAGTATAATACAGGATATAACTCAGGATCAGTACAGGATAAGTAATGTAATGTATGTACACAGTGACCTCACCAGCAGAATAGTGAGTACAGCTCTGGAGTATAATACAGGATATAACTCAGGATCAGTACAGGATATCTAATGTAATGTATGTACACAGTGACCTCACCAGCAGAATAGTGAGTACAGCTCTGGAGTATAATACAGGATATAACTCAGGATCAGTACAGGATAAGTAATGTAATGTATGTACACAGTGACCTCACCAGCAGAATAGTGAGTACAGCTCTGGAGTATAATACAGGATATAACTCAGGATCAGTGCAGGATATCTAATGTAATGTTTCACATACAATTGATAATGTCTATAATGTTGACTGATACAAGTTGTTTTTTGCAAACCATTATAAAGATATAATTCTAATTTGCCTATTTCCCATAGAGAATGCCTGCCTGTATTGTTACGGGATGTACTCCACGGTGCAGAGAAGGAGAAGAGGAATTTGCTCTCCATTCATTTACAAAAGCAAAGGATCGCATAAAGTTATGGCTGCTAGCCACCGGGCAAGATTTTGGAAATATCGACAAATTAGTGGATACTATATTCCAATCAAAAACCAGTGCATATCGGCTCTGCTCCTTGCATTTTTCAACATCATGTTACATTCGGAATCCTAAAACCGGAAAGAGGAGGCTGTTACCAACAGCTGTACCAAGTATTTTTACAAGGCATGCTGCACCATCGAGCAAGAGGAAAAGATTAGATGAGGATGGTGCATCATCTAGTCAATTTAATCCTGGAGAAATGTGTCCAACCTGCAATCAAGTGGTACCACATATAAATCCAACCCAACCTGAACAAGCAGCCACTCGTTTCAGTACCACAGATTCAGCTACAAACTTTGACCGTTTCTGGGCAACATTTAATGAAGGCATTCAAGTAACCCCTAAAACAACATCAAGAAAAATTCAGTGTTCCCGACTAATGGACAGAAAAAAGGTTAATACAATCCAAAAGTAGGCCACAATTTGTTTTTGGACCAGTGACTTCTGTACCAGTCCATGGACCCAAGATTTATACATCTACACCACAAAAAATGATACCAACAGGAAAAGGATCTTTGGCCTGTTCTAGTAATGCTCCTGAAACGCATAAAGCAACAGATCCTCCCAATTTACAAACAACTTTACTGACAGAATTATAAATATCACCAATTCGGCCCATTCAATCTACTCCACCCATGGTGAGAAAAAAAAATTACATTGCAACTATAATAGAAGAAAGAAGAAGAAGAACCAATTTTTTCCTCTATCACAACGGTTGAAGATGAGGAAGACTATACTTTTCATGTGTCCAGGGAAGAGAGTCCTTCAAGCAGTGATGAAGGGTACTCACTGTGTTCATCCGATGATGATGAAGAAGAGGAGATGGTCAGTGACACAGAGACTGATCTAAATGTACAAAAACATCCATCTGAAGAAAGAAAATTTCTAGTATATGAAAGCTGCTTGGACAATCTAATTAAAATGCTTCCTTGTCCTGCCTATGCAAATTGTTCAGCAAGTATAGAAAGAATTATAAAAAAACAAATGGGTTCTTATGTAACTGTATATGTGGAATGCAAAAAAATCATTATAGGCGACTATGGCAGAGCCAGCCGCGCCTGCAGAAAAAGCCTTTAGGTAACATCCAACTTGCTACAGCAATAATCACAAGTGGCAATACCTTTGCCAAAATAAACCAGTTTTTTTTAAATTTTGGATTTGGCTGGTATTTCTGAGTCTACATATTATCGCATACAGAACCAATATATATTTCCTTCTATTAATAATGTTGGGATAAACCATCAACAAGAAGAGTTAATAAAAGTTTCCAAATGATCAATCTGTCTTGCAGGAGATGGCCAGTGTGACTCTCCTGGGCACAATGCGAAATATTGCATTTATACATTGATGGATGTAGAAACAAATAACATTTTATCATTTGACACTCAACAAATTGGCTCCGGGGTGTCCTCTGTTGGACTAGAGAAAATTGTTTGTAGAAATGCTCTTGATTATTTTTTATCAAATGATGTCAAAATATTCATGATTTGTATGGATCGTCATGTTGCTATCCGCAAAATGCTACGGGAGGAATACTCGGATATAAAACATGAATTTGATGTGTGGCACCTGGTGAAATCTATTGGGAAAACATTACTTGCAGCCAGTAAACGCAAACAATGTAAAGATTTAACAGAGTGGATTTCCCCAATTAAAAATCATATTTGGTGGAGCGGAAATACATGCAAGAAATATCCAGACGAACTATTGGTACGGTTGAATTCGGTTCTGAACCATGTGAGAGACATCTACACTTGGGAGGATGACAATTCACAATACACCAGTTGTAAGCATGCTGTTCTGGATGAAGAGGTAGAGCCCAAAAAATGGCTGGACGAAGAAGGTGCAAGTTTGAGGCTCTAAAAAAAATGATAAAAGAGAATAGGCTACAAAAGGACCTACGCCAAATAAGCTATTTTTGTCATACTGGAGACTTGGAAGTATTCCACAGCGCACTGACTAAGTACAGACCAAAAAGGCTTCATTTCAGTGCGAATGGAATGATAGCAAGGACACAGCTTGCAGCTCTGGACCATAATTTTACTGTGAACAGATCACAAGCGGTGGTAAAGAAGCAAAGTGAAAGTAGTGGACCGGTTGGCACTCAGCGATACAACGTCGCTTACTCAAAAGCTAGAAAGGAATGGTTCCTCCGTTCTATCTATGAGCCCACAAAACAGGATTTTATTTCCACAATAATGAAAAAAGTTTTTGATGCTGCAGCTGGGAACCTTCCATTAGAATAGACTGATAAAAGATCCTCCTTACCATCAAATATTGCACCAGTTGCTAAACCAGACAAGAAAGAAATCATTGCTAGGCACCGTTCTAGATTTTAGATACAGTTTTGTTTTATATATAAAATATCTTTGACGTATTATTATCTTTGTTCCAGATATTATTGTTTAATATATTTTGTAATGTTGGTAGAGTACAGAACATGTAATACCACTCTGTACTGTAGGGGGTGATACCAGACACCAGTCAGTGCATACACTTCAGTAATACAGGTAAAGAGTACAGAACATGTAATACCACTCTGTACTGTAGGGGGTGATACCAGACACCAGTCAGTGCATACACTTCAGTAATACAGGTAAAGAGTACAGAACATGTAATACCTCCCTGTACTGTAGGGGGTGATACCAGACACCAGTCAGTGCATACACTTCAATAATACAAGTAGAGTACAGAACATGTAATACCACTCTGTACTGTAGGGGGCGCTACTAGACACTCTCAGTGCATACACTTCAGTAATACAGGTAAAGAGTACAGAACATGTAATACCACTCTGTACTGTAGGGGGTGCTAACAGACAACAGTCACTGCATACGCCTCAGTTAGGGCTCGTTCACATATTTCAGCCGTCCGGCACTGTTTACCTCCGTCGTGCATCGGAAGGAAACTGCTGCTAGAACTCATCCCATTCATTTGAATGGGACAGTTCACAATCATCTAGCGTCTATAATTTTACGCCGGATGGTTGGACACGCTGGAGGGGACCTGACAGGGGAACGCAGCTTGCTGGGTTCCCCTGTCCGTTGCCCATAAACAATGGATGCCAGATGCCATACAACTGATGGCAAGATTTTGGCTGAATTCACCTATGCCGGATGCCGAACATATGTGAACACAGCCTAATACAGGTGTTTTAACCCCTTAATGACCAGGCCCATTTTCACCTCAAGGACCAGGCCAATTTTATTTTTGTGTTTTCGTTTTTTCCTCCTCGCCTTCTAAAATCCATAACTCCTTTATATTTCCATCTACAGACCCATATAAGGGCTTGTTTTTTGCGTGACCAATTGTACTTTGTAATGAAACCTCTCATTTTCCCATAAAATGTACGGCGAACCCCCCCAAAAAAATTTTTTTAGGGAGAAAATTTAAATGAAAACCCAAATTTTGCACATTTTGGAGGGTTTTGTTTTCACGCTGTACACTTTACGGTAAAAATTATAGGTGTTCTTTATTCTGTGGGTCAATACGATTAAAATGATACCCATGACTAGATACTTTTTATATTTTTGTACCGCTTAAAAAAAATCTAAAACTTTTTGTACAAAATCAGTAATCTAAAATCGCCCTATTTTGACCACCTATAACTTTTTCATTTTTCCGTATAAAGGGTGGTATGGGGGCTCATTTTTTGCGCCGTCATCTGTACTTTTTTTTAGATACCACATTTGCATATATAAAACTTTTAGATCATTTTTTATTAATTTTTTTTAAATAAAATGTGAAAAAAAGCTGCATTTGTGGACTTTTTAAATTTTTTACGTTTACGCCATTCACCGTACGGGATCATTAACATTATATATATATTTTTTTAAATATATTTTTATTAACATTTCAAGATAATACAGAAAAGAACTTGAGAACATGAGATTGTCACTGTCAGCACAATCTAACATTATATTTTGATAGTTCAGACATTTACGCACGCGGCGATACCAAATATATTTATTTAAAAATGTACGCTTTTTGGGGGTAAAATGGGAAAAACGGGCAATTTTCATTTTTATTGGGGGAGGGGATTTTTCACTTTTTTATTTATTTATTATTTTTACATTTTTCAACAATTTTTTTTTTACACTTTTTATGTCCCCATAGGGGACTATCTATAGCAATCGTTTGATTGCTAATACTGTGCAGTGCTATGCATAGGACACAGCACTGCTCAGTATTATCGGTAATCTTCTGCTCGATCGCAGACTGGAGCAGAAGACCCCGGGAGACGGCCGGAGCCAGGTGAGGGGACCTCCGGCTGTCATGCTGGATGATCGGATCCCCGCGGCAGCACTGCGGGCGATCCGATCATCCAATCAAAGTTCCGCAATGCTGTGATCTGTATTGATTACGGCATCGGAGGGGTTAATGGCAGACATCCGCGTGATCGCGGATGTTGGCCATTACCGGCGGGTCCCCGGCTGCTGCTAGCAGCCGCAACCTACCGTGTATGACGCGAGCACCCTTCCGATGCTCGCGGTCATACACAGGACGTAAATGTACATCCTGGTGTGGGAAGTCCCGCCAAACCAGGACGTACATTTACGTCCATGGTCGTTAAGGGGTTAAAGGGGTTGTGCGCTGCCCTGCCTTTCGGAGCTCCGCTCACAGCGTCCGGAAGTTCATTACTCCAAACGATGTGTGCAGTCTTCCGTGTTTGCGGCCGCCGGGCGTGACGTCACGCCCGGCCCCTCGTGAAGTCTAGCTCGCCCCCTCGTGACGTCTCGCCCGCCCCCTCAATGAAAGTCTATGGGAAGGGGGCTTATTATTAGTAAATAAATATTGTGTCTAACAACAAAAATTTTTAATCAGACGTCGGACGCCATGTCACAGGCTGCATATTCCCCCGCATATCGAAAACCTATATAAAATCCGTCCGGGTCAGGAAACTCTACTGATGTATTTTACCACACAAGACGGTATTGGGTTTTCTTCTCCGTGGTCCAAGAACACCGTGTGCAAAACATGAGAAGGAACGGTATGCCGCTTTTCTTATGACCCTTAAAATTTTTTTTAATAAAAATTACAAGAAATAAAGATTAGTTACAATACAGTTATATACATAGTTTATTACATTTTTTATTAAAAACAAAGCTTCAATAATACATAGATAGATAATTAGAAATAATAAACATAGCCCAAAAAAATAATTTCTTCTACCTGTTGCGATTTGCTAACATTTCTTTCCTTGTAATTCTTCCAGCGAATTCTGCCATCATTTCTAGTATTTTTTCATTGAGTCTAAGATGAACTAATTCTTCGTGTTCTAAGATGCACTTCAGACCTTTATCAAATTGTTGATTTAGTGCATCTTCTTCTTGGCAGCAGAAGCTTTCATCCCGGGTCTTCATGACTTTACAATTAGAACACTTGCACCAATTTGTGTTACCTATTCTGGGATGATTGGGATTGTTGTCCCGAGGTATCTCCTGCAGGCTCGGCCATTCAGGATCCTTTTGAAAACAATCCTCTTCTAGCTCTCCATGTTGCTTTCAGGCGTAAACGTTCCATGAGAGCTTGTACTTCCTAATTTTAAAAAAACATGTACATGTGCTAAATATTGTTAAAGGAGTCCTCCGGAGCGCTGGTACTTAAAAAAAAGTTTACCTAATCTGATAGCTCTTTCAAAGACCTTTCCAACGATACCTCATTTGTCAAATTTGGCCCAGCCATTCTCTTGTAGTTGCCACCTGTAGCAGTAAGCAGCCATATCATAAAGACTACATTTCCCATGACTCCCTGCACCAGCTTCCTGTTAGCTGCTGCTCTCTCCCCCTCCTCCCCCCCCCCCCAGGAAATGATAATAAATTATAGTAAAGTGACGCCCACAGCTACTTCCCTTGTGTTTATCTCCTCCCCCTCCCAGCTCATCAGCCCTCTCCACCCTCACCTCATGTACTGATAGGCTGCGGCCACAAGGAGGCCTCCCATGTCACAAGAATGCCTCCCATGTCACAAGAATGCCTCCCATGTCACAAGAATGCCTCCCATCGCTACCATACCCGCTAGCGGGATCCATGTGCCCACTAGTGGTAGCGATTGCGGGAGGCATTCTTGTGACACCATCAGGGACCCTGCTAGCGGTGTCAAAAGAATGCAGAGCGCGGCTCTGTTCCCCATCCCTGTCAGCTCTCAGGGTACAAGCCTTGCACGCGGCTAATGTAGTACTGCGCAGGCGCAGCACTACACAAATATCGTAGGGCTAACGTAGGCAGCGATAGGAGCCTAGCGTTAGCCCTACGCTATTTGCGTAGTACTGCACATGCGCAGAATAAATTAACTTTGGTGGAGTAGCCGACTCCGGGCTGGGAGGCCGGCACAGCCCGCAAAGACTCATGGGAGCGATGAGTCACCGGGAAAAGATGGCGCCGGATCGTGAGGAAGACGCAGTCGAGCGTCATCAAAAGACCCAGCTTCCGGCCAGATGGAAAAGCGAGGAGAAGACCAGGAAGAAGCCGACATGGACAACGTGAGTATATTACAATGTTATATAACTTTGATTCATGCTTCATTTCCCCCCTAATAGGTTATCATCGGAGTACTCCTTTAACTCCCTGGAATAATTATGACATTGCATGGACTGTAGATTCATCAGGGAGACAGAGAGTGGCGTTAGAATGTAGTTTAGCAGAATATGACGCTTGCTTGTCAGGGTTAGAAATATATAAAACTACCGTATATGACGGCATATAAGACGACGGGGCGTATAAGACGACCCCCAACTATTACAGATCAATTAGAGTTTTTGGATATACTCGCCGTATAAGACTACGCCTCCTACCGCGATGTACAGTACACTGTAGTCCCCCTACATTAGGTAGGCAGTATAGTTCCCCCCATATTGGTAAGTAGTATGTTCCACCACATTAGGTTGTAGTTTCCCCACATTAGGTTGTAGTTTAACAAAATTAGATTGTAGTTCCCCCACGTTAGGTCAGAAGGTCCTCCACATTAGTAGACAGCTCCCCCACATTAGGTGAGCAGCTACCCGACATTAGTAGACAGCTACCCCAACAGACATACAGCCTCCAGCCATATACAGTATACGGCTGTATGTCTGTGTGCTGCCCCCACAGTGATCCGATCCGATCTGGCCCGGAGTCACAATCTACTGCTAAGGCCTATGGACCATAACAGTAGGTACCGGGCCTGTAGGAGCGTTGACCGGAGCACTGAAGATAGCGCGGCCGGTCACTCACCAGGCCCCGGACGGCATGCGTCCTCCTGCGCTCCTCCGCCGACATCACTGATGTCCCGTGCGTACAACCATAGAGGCGGAGGTTTGCAGGAAGATGCGTGATGGCCATGGAACGGTGAGTGACCGGCGGACATCCTTATGTCCGGAAAAGATTTTTCGGGACACAGGGATGTCCGGGATAGGAAAATCGATGATTATCTGTCCAGGCCGTCTCCTCTGTGCGTCTGCAGGCGGGGGCCGGCCAGAGCAGGTAAAAACTAATTACTGTATACTAAAAACCTGCGTGCCTCCAGCTGTTGTGAAAATACAACTCCCAGCATGCCCGGATTTCCACTTTTTTATTATACATTTTATAGTTATTATAGTATTATAAACTGTTACGCCGAGCGCTCCGGGTCCCCGCTCCTCCCCGGAGCGCTCGCTACACTCTCGCTTCTGCAGCGCTCCGGTCAGATCCACTGACCCGGTGCGCTGCGATACCGCCTCCAGCCGGGATGCGATTCGCGATGCGGGTGGCGCCCGCTCGCGATGCGCACCCCGGCTCCCGTACCTGACTCGCTCTCCGTCGGTCCTGTCCCGGCGCGCGCGGCCCCGCTCCCTAGGGCGCGCGCGCGCCGGGTCTCTGCGATTTAAAGGGCCACTGCGCCGCTGATTGGCGCAAGTGGTTCTAATTAGTGTGTTCACCTGTGCACTCCCTATGTATACCTCACTTCCCCTGCACTCCCTCGCCGGATCTTGTTGCCATTGTGCCAGTGAAAGCGTTTCCTTGTGTGTTCCTAGCCTGTGTTCCAGACCTCCTGCCGTTGCCCCTGACTACGATCCTTGCTGCCTGCCCCGACCTTCTGCTACGTCCGACCTTGCTTCTGTCTACTCCCTTGTACCGCGCCTATCTTCAGCAGTCAGAGAGGTTGAGCCGTTGCTAGTGGATACGACCTGGTCACTACCGCCGCAGCAAGACCATCCCGCTTTGCGGCGGGCTCTGGTGAAAACCAGTAGTGACTTAGAACCGGTCCACTAGCACGGTCCACGCCAATCCCTCTCTGGCACAGAGGATCCACCTCCTGCCAGCCGGCATCGTGACAGTAGATCCGGCCATGGATCCCGCTGAAGTCCCTCTGCCAGTTGTCGCCGACCTCACCACGGTGGTCGCCCAGCAGTCACAACAGATAGCGCAACAAGGCCACCAGCTGTCTCAACTGACCGTGATGCTACAGCAGCTACTACCACAGCTTCAGCAATCATCTCCTCCGCCAGCTCCTGCACCTCCTCCGCAGCGACTGGCCGCTTCAGGCCTACGACTATCCTTGCCGGATAAATTTGATGGGGACTCTAAATTTTGCCGTGGCTTTCTTTCTCAATGTTCCCTGCACTTGGAGATGATGTCGGACCAGTTTCCTACTGAAAGGTCTAAGGTGGCTTTCGTAGTCAGCCTTCTGTCTGGAAAAGCTCTGTCATGGGCCACACCGCTCTGGGACCGCAATGACCCCGTCACTGCCTCTGTACACTCCTTCTTCTCGGAAATTCGAAGTGTCTTTGAGGAACCTGCCCGAGCCTCTTCTGCTGAGACTGCCCTGTTGAACCTGGTCCAGGGTAATTCTTCCGTTGGCGAGTACGCCGTACAATTCCGTACTCTTGCTTCTGAACTATCCTGGAATAATGAGGCCCTCTGCGCGACCTTTAAAAAAGGCCTATCCAGCAACATTAAAGATGTTCTGGCCGCACGAGAAATCCCTGCTAACCTACATGAACTCATTCATCTAGCCACTCGCATTGACATGCGTTTTTCCGAAAGGCGTCAGGAGCTCCGCCAGGATATGGACTTTGTTCGCACGAGGCGTTTTTTCTCCCCGGCTCCTCTCTCCTCTGGTCCCCTGCAATCCGTTCCTGTGCCTCCCGCCGTGGAGGCTATGCAGGTCGACCGGTCTCGCCTGACACCTCAAGAGAGGACACGACGCCGCATGGAGAATCTCTGCCTGTACTGTGCCGGTACCGAACACTTCCTGAAGGATTGTCCTATCCGTCCTCCCCGCCTGGAAAGACGTACGCTAACTCCGCACAAAGGTGAGACAGTCGTTGATGTCAACTCTGCTTCTCCACGTCTTACTGTGCCTGTGCGGATATCTGCCTCTACCTTCTCCTTCTCTACTATGGCCTTCTTGGATTTCGGATCTGCAGGAAATTTTATTTTGGCCTCTCTCATCAACAGGTTCAACATCCCGGTGACCAGTCTCGCCAGACCCCTCTACATCAATTGTGTTAACAATGAAAGATTGGACTGTACCGTGCGTTACCGCACGGAGCCCCTCCTAATGTGCATCGGACCTCATCACGAGAAAATTGAGTTTTTGGTCCTCCCCAGTTGCACTTCCGAAATTCTCCTCGGACTACCCTGGCTTCAACACCATTCCCCAACCCTGGATTGGTCCACTGGGGAGATCAAGAGTTGGGGTTCCTCTTGTTTCAAGGACTGCCTTAAACCGGTTCCCAGTTCTCCTTGCCGTGACCCTGTGGTTCCCCCTGTAACCGGTCTCCCTAAGGCCTATATGGACTTTGCGGATGTTTTTTGCAAAAAACAAGCTGAGACTCTACCTCCTCACAGGCCTTATGACTGTCCTATTGACCTCCTCCCGAGCACTACTCCACCCCGGGGCAGAATTTATCCTCTCTCGGCCCCAGAGACTCTTGCTATGTCTGAGTACATCCAGGAAAATTTAAAAAAGGGCTTTATCCGCAAATCCTCCTCTCCTGCCGGAGCCGGATTTTTCTTTGTGTCCAAAAAAGATGGCTCCCTACGTCCTTGCATTGACTACCGCGGTCTTAATAAAATCACGGTAAAGAACCGCTACCCCCTACCTCTCATCTCTGAACTCTTTGATCACCTCCAAGGTGCCCACATCTTTACCAAACTGGACTTAAGAGGTGCTTATAATCTCATCCGCATCAGAGAGGGGGATGAATGGAAAACGGCATTTAACACTAGAGATGGACACTGAGTATCTGGTCATGCCCTTTGGCCTGTGCAACGCCCCTGCCGTCTTCCAAGACTTTGTTAATGAAATTTTTCGTGATCTCTTATATTCCTGTGTTGTTGTGTATCTGGACGATATCCTGATTTTTTCTGCCAACCTAGAAGAACACCGCCAGCATGTCCGCATGGTTCTTCAGAGACTTCGTGACAATCAACTTTATGCCAAAATGGAGAAATGTCTGTTTGAATGTCAATCTCTTCCTTTCCTAGGATACTTGGTCTCTGGCCAGGGACTACAAATGGATCCAGACAAACTCTCTGCCGTCTTAGATTGGCCACGCCCCTCCGGACTCCGTGCTATCCAACGTTTTTTGGGGTTCGCCAATTATTACAGACAATTTATTCCACATTTTTCTACCATTGTGGCTCCTATCGTGGCTTTAACCAAAAAGAATGCCAATCCTAAGTCATGGCCTCCTCAAGCGGAAGACGCCTTTAAACAGCTCAAGTCTGCCTTTTCTTCGGCTCCCGTGCTCTCCAGACCTGACCCATCTAAACCCTTCCTATTGGAGGTTGATGCCTCCTCAGTAGGAGCTGGAGCGGTCCTTCTACAAAAAAATTCTTCCGGGCATGCTGTTACTTGTGGGTTTTTTTCTAGGACCTTATCTCCGGCGGAGAGGAACTACTCCATCGGGGATCGAGAGCTACTAGCCATTAAATTAGCACTTGAGGAATGGAGGCATCTGCTGGAGGGATCAAGATTTCCAGTTATTATTTACACCGATCACAAGAACCTCTCCTATCTCCAGTCTGCCCAACGGCTGAATCCTCGCCAGGCCAGGTGGTCTCTGTTCTTTGCCCGATTTAATTTTGAAATTCACTTTCGGCCTGCCGATAAGAACATTAGGGCCGATGCTCTCTCTCGTTCCTCGGATGCCTCGGAAGTAGAGCTCTCTCCGCAACACATCATTCCTCCTGACTGCCTGATCTCCACTTCTCCAGCCTCCATCAGGCAAACTCCTCCAGGGAAGACCTTCGTCTCTCCACGCCAACGCCTCGGAATCCTCAAATGGGGTCACTCCTCCCATCTCGCAGGTCATGCGGGCATCAAGAAATCCGTGCAACTCATCTCTCGTTTCTATTGGTGGCCGACTCTGGAGACGGATGTTGTGGATTTTGTGCGAGCCTGCACTGTCTGTGCCCGGGATAAGACTCCTCGCCAGAAGCCCGCTGGTCTTCTTCATCCTCTGCCTGTCCCCGAACAGCCTTGGTCTCTGATTGGTATGGACTTTATTACAGACTTACCCCCATCCCGTGGCAACACTGTTGTTTGGGTGGTCGTTGATCGATTCTCCAAGATGGCACATTTCATCCCTCTTCCTGGTCTTCCTTCAGCGCCTCAGTTGGCAAAACAATTTTTTGTACACATTTTTCGTCTTCACGGGTTGCCCACGCAGATCGTCTCGGACAGAGGCGTCCAATTCGTGTCAAAATTCTGGAGGGCTCTCTGTAAACAACTCAAGATTAAATTAAACTTTTCTTCTGCCTATCATCCTCAATCCAATGGGCAAGTAGAAAGAATTAACCAGGTCCTGGGTGATTATTTACGGCATTTTGTTTCCTCCCGCCAGGATGACTGGGCAGATCTTCTACCATGGGCCGAATTCTCGTATAACTTCAGAGTCTCTGAATCTTCCTCCAAATCCCCATTTTTCGTGGTGTACGGCCGTCACCCTCTTCCCCCCCTCCCTACTCCCTTGCCCTCTGGTTTGCCCGCTGTGGATGAAATATCTCGTGATCTTTCCACCATATGGAAAGAGACCCAAAATTCTCTCTTACAGACTTCATCACGCATGAAGAAGTTTGCTGATAAGAAAAGAAGAGCTCCCCCCATTTTTTCTCCTGGAGACAAGGTATGGCTCTCCGCTAAATATGTCCGCTTCCGTGTCCCTAGCTACAAATTGGGACCACGCTATCTTGGTCCTTTCAAAATTTTGTGCCAGATTAATCCTGTCTCTTACAAACTTCTTCTTCCTCCTTCTCTTCGTATTCCTAATGCCTTTCACGTTTCTCTTCTTAAACCACTCATCATCAACCGTTTCTCTCCCAAACTTGTTTCTCCCACTCCTGTTTCCGGCTCCTCGGACATCTTCTCCGTAAAGGAGATACTGGCCTCCAAGAAGGTCAGAGGGAAAACTTTTTTTTTGGTCGATTGGGAGGGTTGTGGTCCTGAAGAGAGATCCTGGGAACCTGAGGACAATATCCTAGACAAAAGTCTGCTCCTCAGGTTCTCAGGCTCTAAGAAGAGGGGGAGACCCAAGGGGGGGGGTACTGTTACGCCGAGCGCTCCGGGTCCCCGCTCCTCCCCAGAGCGCTCGCTACACTCTCGCTTCTGCAGCGCTCCGGTCAGATCCACTGACCCGGTGCGCTGCGATACCGCCTCCAGCCGGGATGCGATTCGCGATGCGGGTGGCGCCCGCTCGCGATGCGCACCCCGGCTCCCGTACCTGACTCGCTCTCCGTCGGTCCTGTCCCGGCGCGCGCGGCCCCGCTCCCTAGGGCGCGCGCGCGCCGGGTCTCTGCGATTTAAAGGGCCACTGCGCCGCTGATTGGCGCAAGTGGTTCTAATTAGTGTGTTCACCTGTGCACTCCCTATGTATACCTCACTTCCCCTGCACTCCCTCGCCGGATCTTGTTGCCATTGTGCCAGTGAAAGCGTTTCCTTGTGTGTTCCTAGCCTGTGTTCCAGACCTCCTGCCGTTGCCCCTGACTACGATCCTTGCTGCCTGCCCCGACCTTCTGCTACGTCCGACCTTGCTTCTGTCTACTCCCTTGTACCGCGCCTATCTTCAGCAGTCAGAGAGGTTGAGCCGTTGCTAGTGGATACGACCTGGTCACTACCGCCGCAGCAAGACCATCCCGCTTTGCGGCGGGCTCTGGTGAAAACCAGTAGTGACTTAGAACCGGTCCACTAGCACGGTCCACGCCAATCCCTCTCTGGCACAGAGAATCCACCTCCTGCCAGCCGGCATCGTGACATAAACTTTATATATATAAATACATTTAAAAAAATGATAGTGAATATTAGATGTTAATGTATAATTATATAACTTACCGGGGTTTCTTCTCTTGTGGGAGTAGTTGAGGAAGTAGTTGTTTCTTCCTCACTATCCTCAGTGTCAGTACCAGAATGAGGATTGTAGTCCTAAAAAAAAAATATATATATATATATATATATATATATACATACAGTGACCCCCGACCTACGATGGCCCCGACATATGATGAAATCGACATACGATGCTTTTTTATGTCAGG
This sequence comes from Hyla sarda, assembly GCF_029499605.1. Classification (NCBI taxonomy): domain Eukaryota; kingdom Metazoa; phylum Chordata; class Amphibia; order Anura; family Hylidae; genus Hyla; species Hyla sarda. The sequence goes on along the minus strand of NW_026607900.1, from coordinate 5,794 downwards.
GCCATCGCATTAAGTGCTATCCGGCAGCGCAAAATGCTTAAGCTGCTGCCGGATAGCAGCTTAATGTTCCCCGTGTGGTGCGGTAAGTATTACTTACCCCTCCACGATGCTCCGGGTGCCCTCCGGGTCCAGCGCTGGTCTTCAGGTGTCTTCTCGGCCCTCTCCGATGACGTCAATACGCTGCTGCGCACGTCATCCAATAGGAATGGCGTACGCAGCGGCGGAATGACGTCGCTACACAGGCCCAGTTATGCCTTGCGGAAGACAGCAGAGGACCGGAGAAGACAGCAGAGGACCGGAGAAGACAGAAGAGGACCGGAGAAGACAGCGGAGGACCGGAGAAGACCAGGAGAGCCCAGCGGAGGCCCGGCGTCACCATCGGGAGCGGCGGGGAAACCATCCGAGCGGCGGGGACAGGCGAGTACAGCTTCCTATACTTTACATTGCACGAATCCCTCAACATACGATGGATTCGCAGAACGATGGCTCGTTTGGAACGAATTACCATCGTATGTTGAGGGACCACTGTATATATATATATATATGTTATTACGTTACAATTCAAGCTATTTTTTGTAATTTTTTAAATCTAATTATAGAGTATTACCTCATCTGAAGAATCGCTGACATGGTAGAATTCTCCTTGATTCTCTCTTGATTACCAGAAGCCTTTTTTTTAGAATAAATCATTAGACATAATAAATAAAATATAGTAAATTTGTTATATATCAATTATTATTATATTTTTATAGAATGATGTAGTGGGATGTTACTTGATGTTATAAGGTTATAGGACAGAATCCTGTACCGTACTATAATAAAACGTATTTATTTCTCCATGATATTCATCCCCAACATGATATGGAAGGTGTAGATCTACTATAGAGTTCGCTTTCTCAGCATCTGATATTATTATCAAACATATTGGGAGATTTATCAGAGCCTGTGCAGAGGAAAAGTTGCCCAGTTGCCCATAGCAACCAATCAGATGGCTTCTTTCTTTTTTACCAAGGCCTCTGCAAAATGAAAGCAGTGATCTGATTGGTTGCTATGGGCAACTGGGCAACTTTTCCTCTGCACAGGCTCTGATAAATCTCCCCCATTGTGTGTTATTTATGATATAATCACCAGCTGACCATTACCAGTGAAAGAGGTGCCTAAAAATTACCTTTTATTTCCATTCTTAAAATTAATAAAAGCAACATATATGTGAATATTGTGCTTGTATTATGTCAGAAAGTACCAAAATAAGGAAAAGAGAGCTGTTAAGATATATCAAGGGAGTGCTATATTGCTGAGACATAAGCACCTCCCCTTCTTTTATTTGAGTATGATAGTTACAACTCAAATAATAGGAATTACTCCCTTAGTCATCCATTACTGGTGACTAGTTCACCCAACGCGTTTCTGTCGCCTATTTAAACGACGTCATCAGGGGAGTTTAACAGAACATCGAGTTACTTAAAAATAGTGTATATGCCAGAGTCCAATGACCCATCAGACAGTCAGAGATTATTTATAATTCTTCTCCACTACTGCCACATATGCTCTCAATACAGGGGATATAATAAACCAAATGGGTATGCCCCTTTAAGAATTGAAGTCCTCAGCCAGCGGGGGTCTAACCTGCAAAAGATAAAAAATAACAGCCAACAAGACGTGCAGCAATCATGTATATGTGCCCCCTTCCAGGTAGTATCATCAGCACAGATTTGCTCACTCACTTATAACCCTCCAGCTGGTATCCCTGCAAAACAAAAACCATATCCCTTCTCAGTATTCAAATCCTCAGGGAGGTTCCTGCAGAGAAACAAACAATCTCAAAACCAAAGTTACTTACAGTTCTGAGTCTTCATATAGAATATGTCGGCAGCGCGCACTCTCGCAGTGGCGAAGAGACCGGCTGACTTCCAGCCCAGCGCGCTGCCGGGGAAGACGGCGTCTGACGTCTTATGCAGCGGGACCGCTACGTCACGTCCGATGCGCCCGCCCTGCTTCCCTAGGCGACGCGTCCCTGGGCGGTGCATAGTAACCAGCACACGCCGGGCGTGTATTAACTATTAGCGGTCCATGCAGAAGGTCAGTAGATACATTAGTCTGGTCAATTAGATATGTTTATTGGCTTCTATGTATTATTATGGAGAAACTGATAGGTCTAACAGTCAAAGCACTTATTATGCAACATTTAAGTTGAAATCAAGGAAAATACAAATGCTGCCCGCAGAGAATTTTAAAACTATTTTTATATATATATATATATATATATATATACATACATGCATACACATACACATATATATACATACATACACACACACTCATATACACTTATACCTTAGATGGTACAGGAACAATCCATAGATAGATATATATATATAGTTAAGGGTGGATTATATGGTTAGAGTAGCTAATGCACAGGACCCGGTTGACATATATATATATATATATATATATATATATATACATATATATAGACAATTCAATGGAGGTGATATACATACACATATAGACCTTAAGCATATGTATAAATAAATAGGTACAAACATTATTTCAGGGTGGAATTGTTGTAACCGGGCAATCCATCCCTATTTAGGGAGATGAATAATATAAATCGGGGCCCTAGGTGAATATTATTGACGCCCTAATATACCCTATCAGATGACCCCTATTCCTAGGCGGCTTCATCCATAAGGGATGGCCCCGCTCTGGAACCTCCTATATGCCCTAAACAACCCTAACTTACCTGTTGGAGGTCTATCTCATGAGGCCCACTAGGGTCTTCCCTGTCTGCCTATATCCTCCAACCAAATCTCACCCCAACAATAATAATGCACCTATAGAAAACACGAGAAGTTAAGTTGTTCATTTAGTCCATGGGGAGTATATGTTTTAAGCTTATAAATCCACTTGCACTCCTTTTGGAGTAGCAAGCGGTCAAGATCCCCCCCCCCCCCCTAGGAGACCGGGGTATAACTTCAATACCTCTAAATCTTATGCTGTATAACCGATCCCTATGGAACTCCGTCATATGCCTTGCTATTGTAGTGTCTCTCTGATTTCGAATATCCCCTATATGCTCAAGGACTCTTTTACGCAATTCCCGTATGGTTTTTCCTACGTAATACCTGGGACACGGGCAGTAGGCAATATAAATCACTGTTTTTGAACTGCAGTTAATGAACTGTTTAATTTTTAGATTATCACCTCTCGTGTCATCCATCACACAGAGTTTTTGTTTGTTGCTGTGGTAGACGGGTTTTTGGTAGATTTTTTTGTAGTGGTCATGGATTTTTGAAAATGATACTTTTTATAAAGTCACATACGCAACCCAACAAAATGGGCGCTAACCCCCACCAAATAAAAGAGCACTTACAACTAACTGGGGCCAGTAAGTCGCATAATTGTCACAAAAAAAGTCACGAAAAAACACCAAAGTGGAGAACTGATGTAATGTGATCAGCGACAGATTTATCACACGCCCTGCACCAGGTCATAAATTAAGTGCAGGTACACAGTTCCCACCACATGAATGAATGGAGTAAAAAGACGTTCACTTACTCCACTTTCCTGCCCAAGAACGGCCATCCCTAAACAATGCTGTGAGAAATGCAGATGGATGCGGCGTACGTGAGACATTGCCGCTTCATAAACGGAGGGTGAAGTTTGGTCATTGCCATGGACTGTATATATATATATATATGTTCTATTATATAGTGTTTTACTCTTTATATATTGAAGTGTAGTGTTTGTCGGCTTCATTGATATGGACGTTACGTCAATGAGACTTTCCCGCTTTGATATTGCGCCGCATTGAAAAATTAGCAATAGCTCAATATCCAAACTTGTAAATCAATGTGATGCTAAATAATGTATCCTGTATATTTATGTGTGGGGGATGGGAGCACATCTATACATTATCTGTACTCAGAGATATCACTGTTATCTGTGGTGTTACATAGGACTGCAGGTCACATCTATACATTATCTGTACTCAGAGATATCACTGTTATCTGTGGTGTTACATAGGACTGCAGGACACATCTACTACATTATCTGTACTCAGAGATATCACTGTGTTATCTGTGGTGTTACATAGGACTGCAGGTCACATCTACTACATTATCTGTACTCAGAGAGTTATCACTGTTATCTGTGGTGTTACATAGGACTGCAGGTCACATCTATACATTATCTGTACTCAGAGATATCACTGTGTTATCTGTGGTGTTACATAGGACTGCAGGTCACATCTACTACATTATCTGTACTCTGAGAGTTATCACTGTGTTATCTGTGGTGTTACATAGGACTGCAGGTCACATCTATACATTATCTGTACTCAGAGAGTTATCACTGTGTTATCTGTGGTGTTACATAGGACTGCAGGTCACATCTATACATTATCTGTACTCAGAGAGTTATTACTGTGTTATCTGTGGTGTTACATAGGACTGCAGGTCACATCTATACATTATCTGTACTCAGAGAGTTATTACTGTGTTATCTGTGGTGTTACATAGGACTGCAGGTTACATCTATACATTATCTGTACTCAGAGATATCACTGTTATCTGTGGTGTTACATAGGACTGCAGGTCACATCTATACATTATCTGTACTCAGAGAGTTATCACTGTGTTATCTGTGGTGTTACATAGGACTGCAGGTCACATCTATACATTATCTGTACTCAGAGAGTTATCACTGTTATCTGTGGTGTTACATAGGACTGCAGGTCACATCTATACATTATCTGTACTCAGAGATATCACTGTTATCTGTGGTGTTACATAGGACTGCAGGTCACATCTATACATTATCTGTACTCAGAGAGTTATCACTGTGTTATCTGTGGTGTTACATAGGACTGCAGGTCACATCTATACATTATCTGTACTCAGAGAGTTATCACTGTTATCTGTGGTGTTACATAGGACTGCAGGTCACATCTATACATTATCTGTACTCAGAGAGTTATCACTGTGTTATCTGTGGTGTTACATAGGACTGCAGGTCACATCTACTACATTATCTGTACTCAGAGAGTTATCACTGTTATCTGTGGTGTTACATAGGACTGCAGGTCACATCTATACATTATCTGTACTCAGAGATATCACTGTTATCTGTGGTGTTACATAGGACTGCAGGTCACATCTATACATTATCTGTACTCAGAGAGTTATCACTGTGTTATCTGTGGTGTTACATAGGACTGCAGGTCACATCTATACATTATCTGTACTCAGAGAGTATCACTGTGTTATCTGTGGTGTTACATAGGACTGCAGGTCACATCTACTACATTATCTGTACTCAGAGAGTTATCACTGTGTTATCTGTGGTGTTACATAGGACTGCAGGTCACATCTATACATTATCTGTACTCTGAGATATCACTGTGTTATCTGTGGTGTTACATAGGACTGCAGGTCACATCTACTACATTATCTGTACTCTGAGATATCACTGTGTTATCTGTGGTGTTACATAGGACTGCAGGTCACATCTATACATTATCTGTACTCAGAGATATCACCGTGTTATCTGTGGTGTTACATAGGACTGCAGGTCACATCTATACATTATCTGTACTCAGAGATATCACTGTTATCTGTGGTGTTACATAGGACTGCAGGTCACATCTATACATTATCTGTACCCAGAGAGTTATCACTGTTATCTGTGGTGTTACATAGGACTGCAGGTCACATCTATACATTATCTGTACCCAGAGAGTTATCACTGTTATCTGTGGTGTTACATAGGACTGCAGGTCACATCTATACATTAT